>NW_028274813.1:123705794-123857309 GCF_037043125.1 Eumetopias jubatus
TCCTTCCAAAGCTCTCCTTCTGTTTCCCTGAAAAAATACAAAATAGGTAAGGTCTCCCCATAAAGATCAAGATCACCAAGTGGAACTTAAAGTACTTTTCAGCTTAGAGGATTCTCAAATAGGAACCTAAACAGGTAAATTACAACCTAAAATCACACTAAGCATTTACAGAACACTTTTTCATGTTGAGATTGGGTTTGAAATGCATCTTAGTGTCAGACTTAAGTTAAGGGGCTGATAGTCCACCCTTTTGTGAGATCCTTATCCCTTCTGCTTCCCCCCCACACACACACAGACTGTGGGAGTACAAGAGTCATGTATGCTTTCCTTGGCTGAGGAGTATGACCCTTTTATCCATCATATCATCAGACATGAAATGAAAGCATCTATGCCCTAGTATGTAAATCAAAAGTATGAATAAGCTAAATGGCCCTAACTGATCATTCCACTGAAGTTTAAAGTGTGTGTGTGTGTGTGTGTGTGTGTGTGTGTGTGTGTGTATTTATTTATTTATTTATTTATTTATACCTTTGAGGAGAGAACCAGAAGCTGATAGACCAGAGGTGGTATTTCTTGAAGATTCAACTTGGAGAACATCCTCAACACTTTTTCCACCACAAATTCCACCTCTTCCGCAGTGAGAGGGACATCCCTGTGGATCAAAGACTCTCAAGGCCAGAGCTATGGACTAATTCGGGAGATATTAGAATATTATAACTGCCTCTTTGGTTTTTATCTAACAGAGAACCTTAAAGGGGGCCAAAGCCTTACATAAGCAAAGTCATATTGGAAAAAAATCATAGTTTATATAGTCATAGTTTAAATAATACAGTTTAAATATAGTTCATAGTTATAGTTTAAATAAGCAATTAAAGTAAAAAGGAGGGGAGAAAATCCTGTAACAAAAAAGAGAGGCACCAATACTCTTACTTGGAGGACAGTAGTGTCTGAGCTTGCTAAATTTCAATTTCTAGCAGGCACGTTCACACAGCAGGGTAAAACAAGGGAAGGGAACAATGATGCTTACTTGAACATGGAGGTGAGTTGGATTACATATTGCTGATCCCATCTGATTAACGAAAAGGACAAAGAATATCTCAATTTAACTTATTTGCATATTACTTTATAAAATTAATAAGGAGGGAAAAAATTAGGTCATTTCAAGTTTGATTTGGTACCACTGGAAAACAAGATCAAAGAATCAATGAAATAACAGCTCTTAACCTATAAAACTGCAAAAATCAAAGTCTGATGATATTCAATGCTGGGAATTTTGGGAAACAAATGCTCTCCACATACTATTTTAGAGAGTATACTGGTATAAACCTTCTGGAAAGACAAGCTGGCAATACTTATCAAGTTTAAAAATGCACATAACCACAGACCCCCCCTAATTTCTATAGTATTAGAAATATATCCCAAATCCATGCTTATAAAAAGTCACCTAGATACATAAGGATGTTCATTGCAACACTTTTTATGATAGCAAAAAACCAAATAACCATATATTATTTATTGGGAAAAAAAACCACTCTTAACTGGAGATTAGCCATTTATAACAGAACAGTACGGAACTATTGAAAAGAATGATGTAGAGTTGTGTATACTGACATGAACAGATGTGTTAAATGAAAAATGCAAGGTATATTACAATGTGTATGGAATAAACTCTTCAGTGTATTAAAAACAAATGAAGGTTGCCTGGCTAGCTCAGTTGGAGGAGCATACGATTCTTGATCTCAGGGCTGAGTGTGACCCCCATATTGGGTATAGAGATTACTTAAAAATAAAATCTTTAAAAATTTTTTTTTTAATTTAAAAACAAATGAATAGATAAGCACATGTGAGCTGATACATATTTAAAGTTATGTATGTTAAGGATCGTATGTAAAGAACCATAAAAACTGTTATTTCTGATTTAGGTAATCCTGGGTGCTCCCTTCTGTTTCTTTTTAATGTACCCAAATGTAATCATTGTATTACACAACTTAGTATTCTCTTTATTTCACTGACTATAGTAAGGATTTTTCATCTTTGATGGTTTTATATATTTCACTTTTAATGGGTTTAAATTTCATGGAGTAGCTCTACCTTAACTTACATAGGTTACATACCCTAACTTACATTTCTCTATTATTGTACATATAAAGTGGGTCACAATTTTCTGGGTTGAACATGCTCATGTATGAGGATTTTCTTATTATGCTGGAGTCTTTCCTTAAGGTAGATTCCCATATTTCTGGCTTAAAGATATAACCATTACTTATATATCCTACTCATTTAAAAAAAATATAAGGGGTGCCTGGGTGGCTCAGTTGGTTAAGCAACTGCTTTCAGCTCAGGTCATGATCCTGGAGTCCCAGGATTGAGTCCCACATCGGGCTCTGCTCAGCAGGAAGTCTGCTTCTCCCTCTGACCCTCCCCCATCTCATGTGCTCTCTTTCTCATTCTCTCTCTAATAAATCTTTAAAAAAATAAATAAAATAAAAATAAAAAATATAAAAGATATAGCAGCAGGATGACTTCTCAGCCTTAAGGACCTTGGGACTCCAAATTAATGGTAGAGGACGAAACTGTGTTAAGATGAACAGTCAAGTAAGGAGCTTTTGTTCCCTGCAAGCTCTGGTACAGCTTTGGAGGACCAGGGTGAAAATGGTGGCCTCCCAATCTCCACTCGGAGGAGCTGAGAACTCGGGGCCCCGCTCCTCAGTGTGCCCCCAGAGAAAAGCAGTCACTCCCGTCTCCCTGGTCTCCAGCTGCACTGCGTGCTCACCCGGCCTGTGACCCAGCGTTTCTATCTCTGGCACCCGACCCTGTGTGGAGTCTCCAAACCCAGCAGATCCCTGTGCTCCATCACTTGCCAGAAGCGGCCGACAGAGGCCCCCTCCCCTGCCATCTATCCTCCCGAATATCGCCTCGGATTCACTTCTCCGCACGTCCTACCTTCCAACAGATTTAAATTGGCATCTCACTTTGAAAGAGAGTATGCAGGGGATGCACAGATAAACTACACTTGGACAGGATTGGAGTGAAATAACTCTTTCCAGTCTCCTTTGGTGGTAAGAAAAGTAATCTAGCCTGTGCCAGATGGCCACTTGCTGTACCAGGCAGTCGTGCCTCCCTATGGCAGCAATCTGCAAGATGCCCGCTCTCTAGGCTGCCAGTCTTTTTGAATCCTGTAACGTGGAAATTATAGGCTAGGTCTTTGTGAAGCATATGCAGGCAATAGGATGATCGATCCTGTCATAGAACATGGGCTAGTCTGAATGACTGACTTACTGCATTTTTGTAATTTATTGTGATGTGTAAAACTAAAATAATTCATTTGATTTATTGTTTGGTAATGTTTTTTATTTTGTGACAAATCAGTTTTGTATCAACAAACTAAAAGATAAGAAAACCTGTTAATGAAAAAAAAATGCTGAATTTCTGCTAATCAAGAATATTAATAGATGTGTAACTTGCAGAGAAGGTTGACAAATAACACTCACCAAAGAGGCCATGGTGATGTGGACCACATAAAACTAGGAAGGACTGTGTAATATAGCAGTCTTGAAAAGTTAATGGTTATTTCAGAAGACTGCTCAAAGACAGCAACTTCTTGCAACTTCAGAAGGTATGCTTACACATCATTCTGTGAAGCATGACTTTTCATTCACATCAAATGAACATTTTCTAATTTAACATTACTCCTTTAAGATTTTCAAATATGTATCATCAAATTATAACACTTAGTGTGTTAACTTTACTACCAGAAATTGAACTTTGAAGAGTTAAACAGTCCAAGTTTTTATGTTAGTGTCATTATGCCCTTATTTTGAAAAGCATTTAGTTAATTCTGAGAATTCATTTTTTTCAATTTTGAAATCAAAAGAAATGCTTTGAAAGTTTATTTCACTGAAGGTGAAAGATCTTATGCTAGTGTGAACAGTATAGATTAAGTTTAGAAATTCTCCATTGAAGATTTTTTTTTTGCTCTGATCACAGGAATATAGTCATGGTAAAAATAATATTCTCACCAAATTGAGAAAGTAGGAACTAAAATGTAGTTGAAAGTGGTTGTGTTCACAAATAATACGTGTGTGTGTGTGTGTGTGTGTATAGAAGCTCCAGTATTTAAAAATAAAATCTGTAGAGTAGTTAGCATATATTGCACGCACATGCATAGACAGACGTATATGTAGATAAATTACATTTTGTGATGGGGTGATAATAAATGTAAACAATATATTAAGCAAAGCTGGGGTGCCTGGGTGGCTCAGTTGGTTGAATGACTGACTCTTGATTTCAGCTAGGGTCGTGATCTGGGGGTCCTGGGATCAGGCCCCGTGTCGGGCTCCATGTTCAGTGCAGAGTCTGCTTGTTCCTCTCTCTCCCCTTGCTTGCTCTGTCTCTCTTTCTCTGTCTCTCTCAGAGTCTGCTTGTTCCTCTCTCTCCCCTTGCTTGCTCTGTCTCTCTTTCTCTCTCAAAAAAATATAAATAAATAAAATCTTAAATATAAAAAAAAAGATGAACAGTCAAGTAAATAGAAATTATAGGTAGTCTTAGAACAGAAAATATAGTAAGTAATCTCTCAAAAATTCATCGCGGACTACATAAATGGTTTTACAGTTGTACATTATAACCAAAAAAAAAAAAAAAAAAAAAGACTAAAGACTTAGTGATACAAATTCCTGAAATAAACTGTAATCCTTTTTTTGGCCACTTGTACAACTGAGAAAGTGCTACACATTAATAAGACTTACCTGCTAGAACACAGAGTGTTAATCAACTGCTTCTTACATTCTTCCCCACTCAGTTCACCTAGAAATGCAAAATACACTGAGAAATGAACTTGATTAAGTAACGAGCAAAAAAGCCACTAAAAGTGGAAGAAAATTACCTTTTTCATAATCCAGATTTTCCTTGTTGGCAACAAGGGCAGTGAGAATAATGGGTAATAACTCCAAAGACTTTCCATTGGTTAAGCTGCCCTCTTTGATAGCTCCAATAAACTCCTTGGCTAATTCAAGCAGTAATGATCCTGGAAAATTGTGAGCCTAAAAATTCATGGGATAAAGAAAATGTTAAGCAGAATAGATGTTTGGTATCTCTTTCCACAAAAGTGTCTCTTGCTGAATTAATAGAACTGGCACCGAAACCCTGAACTGGTCCTGTAAGGGATCCTGCTCTGGTACAAACTTGTAATTGTAAAAGATTTCAAAGGTCAGAATCCTCCAACAGTTCTCCAATGTTTTCAAATACTCTTCAAAGATATCAGATGTCCACAGTATCAGAAATTAACATAAACATGGGTTTATGGCCCATCCATCATCTATTCTGTTTTTTTAACAGTTCTTATTCATAAGTAGGAACTATGCTAGGTTTGGCACATTTAAGTTTACCCTCCCTCAACAAATTACAACCCCCGCCCCCAAATCTACCCAAAACCAAAAAAGTTTTTCTTTTCCAACTTACCTCTAGCATTAGTAATCCTATGATCTCAGATGCTACTTCTTTCTGCAAATCCCCTGATTCCACTAAGTGGATACAACAAATGTATATCTTAAGTCTCCTAAGAGCTCCAGCTTCCTCAGAGCAGGGGGAACCTTATTGTTTTAAACAAGTGGTACAGAAACAAAGAAAGAATAAAGGAAGAAATCTTAAAAAGTTGAAGGGCAAACAGGAAAAACAAACAGCTTTATAGTTTAATATAGAAGTAGAATTATCAAAC
This sequence comes from Eumetopias jubatus, assembly GCF_037043125.1. Lineage (NCBI taxonomy): Eukaryota > Metazoa > Chordata > Mammalia > Carnivora > Otariidae > Eumetopias > Eumetopias jubatus. The sequence goes on from NW_028274813.1 coordinate 123,711,508, forward strand.
TACTGATGACTAGAATGTTTAGAACAGCAATATTTAGGAGCTTTACAAAAGTACTTAAATTAGGAAGATGAGAAATGTCATCTTTTCTTCTTCCACTTACATCATTAATTTTTAAAACAAGTTCATAGTACAAAAGGAGAAATAACCTTTTTTTAAAAAAAAAGATTATTTATTTATTTGACAGAGCACAAAAGCAGGCGGAGTTGCAGGCAGAGGGAGAGGGAGAAGCAGGCTCCCTGCTGAGCAAGGAGCCCGATGCAAGGCTCCATCCCAGGACCCTGGGATCACGACCTGAGCTGAAGGCAGTTGCTTAACCAACTGAGCCACCCAGGCGCCCCGGAGAAATACCTTCTAATACCTTAGAGCCTTTTTGGGTCCAGTAACCCAAATTAAATGTCTTTAACATATTCCACTTCAAAACATAACTGAGTAATGTCAGCAGGAATGGCAGAATAATAATGACCTCAGAAAATCCTCTCCTCCATAAAAGCAGTAAGAAAACTGACAAAATAATGAAAACCATCAACAACAATCCTGGGAGAGGAAAATGGTATCTGATGTCCAGAGTTCCCACAAAATATCATTTAAAATGTCCCAAAAGTATGGGCCATATACAAGAAAAAAGAGAACGAGAAACTGTCCCTGACAGAGACTAGATGTTAGATTACTAGACAAAGATTTTAAATCAGCTATTTTCAGTATGTTCAAAGATGGAAACGATGCCTAAAGAACTAAAGGAAATGTCTCCTAAATAGAGACTATCAACAAAGAGAAATTGTAAATAAGCAGGGGTGCCACTGTGGCTCAGTTGGTTGAGCATCTGACTCTTGATTTCAGCTCAGGTCATGATCTCAGGGTCATGAGACTGAGCCCCTTATCAGGCTCTGCACTCAGCATGGAGTCTGCTTGAGGATTCTTTCCTTCTGCCCACTCCCCCCACCCCCGCTCATGTATGCTCACACTCTCTCTCAAATAAATATGAAAAAAAGAAATTGTAAATAAGTAAATAAAAAATTCTGAAATTAGAAGTACAATAATTGAGCTGAAAAAATCACAACAAGGTCTCAACAGGAGATCTGATCTGGGGAAGAAAGAAACAGAGAACTCAAAGATAGAGCAACTGAGATTAGCCAGTCTGAGGGACAGAAAGAAAGAGAAGAAATATGAACAGAGCCTCAAAGACCTGTGGGATATCATCATGAGTGCTAACACAGACATAATGAAAGCTCAAAAAGACAGAAAGGGGCAAAAGAGGAAATGGCCAAAAACTTCCCAATTTTAATGAACGCTAATTTTCACATTTAAGAAACTCAATAAAGTCCAATGATAAACACAAGAGAAGTACACCTAGACATATTAGCAAACAGTTAAAATCAAAGACACCTCATCATAACAAAGGCCATATGTGAAAAACCCATAACATCATACCCAATTATTAAAGATTGAAAGCATTTCCATAAAACATGAAAGATACAAGGATGCCCACTTTTACCACTTCTAGTCAACATAGTATTGGAATTCTAGACAGAGTAATTATTGTATTTAGGGCCACTGAACTGTACACTTAAAAAAAAAGTCAAAGACAAAGAAAGAACCTTAAAAGCAATAAGAGAGGAGCAAGTCATCTGGGAAACAGATATTCAATATAATTAACAGCTGTTATCTCATTAAAAAAAAACTACAAAAACAAACAAACAAAAAACCCCCCACAACATTGAAAGGCAGAAGGAGATGGGTAACATAGTCAAACCGCTGAAAAGAAGGACTGTCAACCAAGAATTCCACAACCAGAAAAACTATCCTTCAAAAATGAAGGGGGGGGGGCCTGGGTGGCTCAGTCGTTAAACATCTGCCTTCGGCTCAGGTCATGATCCTAGGGTCCTGGGATCGAGCCCTGCATCGGGTTCCCTGCTCAGCAGGAGGCCTGCTTCTCCCTCTCCCACTCCCCCTGCTTGTGATCCCTCTCTTGCTATGTCTCTGTCAAATAAATAAATAAAATCTTTAAAAAAAAAAAAAAAAAACGAAGGAGGGAGCCTGGGTGGCTCAGTCGTTAAGCGTCTGCTTTCAGCTCAGGTTATGGTCCCAGGGTCCTGGGATTGAGTCCCACATCGGGCTCCCTGCTCAGCGGGAAGCCTGCTTCTCCCTCTCCCATTCCCCCTGCTTGTGTTCCCTCTCTCACTCTCTCTCTGTTGAAAAATAAATAAATCTTTAAAAAAACAAAACAAGGGCGCCTGGGTGGCTCAGATGGTTAAGCGTCTGCCTTCGGCTCAAGTCATGATCCCAGGGTCCTGGGATCGAGTCCCACATCAGGCTCCCTGGTCCTTGGGAGCCTGCTTCTCCCTCTGCCTCTCTGTCTCTCTCTCTCTCTGTCTCTCATGAATAAATAAATAAAATCTTTAAAAAAAATAAAAATAAAAAAATAAAAAAACAAAACAAAACAAAAATGAAGGAGAGGGGCGCCTGGGTGGCTCAGTTGGTTAAACATCTGCCTTCAGCTCAGGTCATGGTCCCTGGGTTCTGGGATGAGCCTCACGTCTCCTGCTTCTCCCTCTGCACAGCCCCCCCCCCCACCAGCTCATGCTCTCTCTGATGAATAACATCTTAAAAAAAAAAAAAGAAAAAAAGAAATAAAAGGCATCTAGTTTGAAAAACAAGTAAAATTATCCCTATTCATAAATGACATAATCTTGTTTATAGAAAACCCTAAGGTATCCACAAAAAATAAATTATTAGAGGGTGGTACCTGACTGGCTCAATCGGTGGAGCACTGGACTCTTGATCTGGGGTTGTGAGTTTGAGTCCCATGTTAAGTGTAAAGATTATCTTTTTTTTTTTTTTAGACTTTATTTATTTATTTGACAAAGAGAGAGAGAGCACAGGCAGGGGGAGCAGCAGGCAGAGGGAAAGGGAGAAGCAGACTCCCAATGAGCAAGGAGCCTGATGCAGGGAGCCTGATTCAGGGCTCGATCTCAGGGTCCCAGGATCCCAGGATCGTGACCTGAACCAAAGGCAGACACTTAACCGACTGAGCCACCCAGGTGCCCCTTTTGAGATTACTTAAAATAAAATCTTATCCCAGGGTCCTGAGATTGAGCCCTGCATCGGGCTCTGTGCTAAGTACGGAACCTGCTTGAGATTCTCATTCTCTCCTTCTGCCCCTCCCCCCACCTGCTCGTTCTCTCTCTCTCCAAATAAATAAATTTAAAAATAAAATCCTAAAAAAAAAAGTCTACTGCATTTCTTTTTTTTAAGGTTTCTATTTATTTGACAGAGAGATAGAGAGCATAAGTAGGCCAAGCAGCAGGAAGAGGGAGAGGGAGAAGCAGGCTCTCCACTTGAGCAGGAAGCCCAATGTGGGGCTCGATCCCAGGACCCTGAGATCATGACCTGAGCCAAGGGCAGCCACTTAACCGACTGAGCCACCCAGTTGCCCCATGCATTTCTATATACTAACAATGAACAATTAGATGACTAAATTAAGAAAATTCCACTTATAATAGCATCAAAAGAAAATAGAATACTTAGAAATAAATTTAAGATGAGTGCCTGGGTGGCGCAGTTGGTTAAGCGACTGCCTTTGGCTCAGGTCATGATCCTGGAGTCCCAGGATCGAGTCCCGCATCGGGCTCCCTGCTCAGCAGGGAGTCTGCTTCTCCCTCTGACGTTCCTCCCTCTCATGCTCTCTCTCTACCATTCTCTCTCTCAATAAATAAATTTAAAAAATCTAAAAAAAAATAAATTTAAGAAAAGTATGTACAAGACTTGTATTCTGAAGACTATAAAATATCACTGAAAGAAATAAAGAGAACCTAAGTAAATGGAAAGACATCCCATGTTCATGTAACTGAAGACTTATGCTAAGATAGCAGTACTTCTCAAATTCATATACAGATTCAACACAATCCCTACTAAAACCCCAGCTTCCTTTTTTTCAGAAACTGACAAGCTGATCTTAAAATTCATATGGAAACACGAGGGACCCAGAATATCCAAAATAATCCTGAAGAAGAAAAACAAAGTTGGAGGACTCAAAGTTCCTAATTTTATAACTTACTACAACATTACAGTAATCAAGACAGTGTGGTGCCGACATAAGGAGACACATAGATTAAGAGACTAGAACTGTGAGTCTAGATATAAACCCTCACATTTATGGGTGATTGATTTTCAGTAAGGATGCTACTGAAAACAAGAAAAGATGATGTTGGACCCCGACCTCACACCATATACAAAAATAAATTCAAATGGATCAAAGATCTAAATGTAAAAGCTAAGGCTATAAAACTTTGAAAAGAAAACAGATTTAAATCTTCATGACTTTGGACTAAGCAACAGTTTCTTAGATAAAACACTCAAAGCACAAGCTGTAAGAAAATAAAATGGACATCAAAAAACTTTATGCTTCAAAGCATACTATCAAAAAAGTGAAAAACAACTCCGAATGGAAGAAAATTTTTGCAAACCATATATTTAATAAGGGACATGTATCTAGAACATATAAAGAGCTATTACAACTCAATAATAAAAAGACAAATAACCCAATTTTTTAAAGTGCAAATGATCTGAATAGACAGTTCTCTAAAGAAGATACAGAAATGGCCAGTAAGCACATGAAAGGATGCTCAACATCATCAGCCACCAGGGAAATGCTTATCAAAACAATAGTGAGGGCGCCTGGGTGGCTCAGTTGGTTAAGCGACTGCCTTCGGCTCAGGTCATGATCCTGGAGTCCCGGGATCGAGTCCCACATCGGGCTCCCTGCTCAGCGAGGAGCCTGCTTCTCCCTCTAACCCTCCCCCCTCTCATGTACTCTCTCTCTCTCATTCTCACTCTCTCAAAATAAATAAATAAATCTTAAAAAAAAAAAAAAAACAATAGTGAGATACCACTTCACACTCCCTAGTATGGCTACAGTGAAAAAGACAGACAGTAACAAAGGTTGACAAGGATATGGAAAAATCATCATCCTCACTCAGTGCTGGTGGTAATGTAATATAGAAATCAAAAGAGATATTCCAGGTCATTAAACCCCAGAGCTCCTTTGACCCTTGTTAAGCACAGGTTAAGTAGTAAACATTGCTGTTCTCTTCTCCACAATTTTAAAAGCACAAGTAAACCAAAGTGCATTTTATGAAATGCATCCTTTATAGGCCCCAAACCAGCGATACAATCTCAAGTACCCGCTTCAATTCCCTTAAGTAAAATTATTTGAGTCCCTAAGAAAGGAGACTGCTGCTTTAGTTGATTTTGTAAAAACCCCTAAACACAGAAAGTCTCAGTGTGGCTTCAAAAGTAAGAAAAGCAGCAATATGTGCCCAAAGTAAACAAATCTAATGAACCCAGGCAGGTAGAAGTGGCATTAATTATTACCTTTGAAAATGGCTCGCAGGAGTGCTCCAGCAGCTTTTCCTTTCACTGCCTGATTCTGAAGGAGATTAGCCAACTGCAATCAAAGAAAGAAAAAGCTACAAGTCTCTGGCAACAATTTCTCTACCCCAATGACCGAAATTCCCAATATGAATCATCTGTCAGGTTCATACCCTTCAGAGACTTCAGGTATCACAAATATCACTGATTTAGATAGAGCAGCGTAGAACTTAACATGATACAGGGCTGTCAAGACTGAAATTTATTCATATCTTCACTCTACAATTGTCTAAGTACAACAGAACTTACTAAAGAGAAAAGAGCATAGTGATAGGATACTTTTTTTTTTTTAATCACTCTTGCTCCTTATATAGAGAATGGCTTATGGGAGGCTTAAGAGTGAAATAGGGATATGTTAGGAGACTGCTATAGTGTTCAAAAGTGAGATATGATAGTGGCCTAGACCAAATAGCAGGGGAGATATTACTGGTTGAACTTTTAAAGTCCCCCCGCCCCATCACCACCATTCATGTTGGAGTTCTAACCCCCAGGACCTCAGAATGTGACCTTATTTGAAAATAGGGCTTTTGCAAATGTAGTTAGTTAAGCTGAGGTCATTACAGTTGGTGTGAATATGACTATCCTTATAAGGGGAATCTTGGACACAGAGACACATGCACAACAAGTGTGCCATGTGAAAATGAAGGCAGAGAGCAGGGTGATAGAAGCTAAGGAACACCAAAAATTGTCAGCAAACCACCGGAAGCTAGGTGAGATTCTCACAGCGTCAAAGAAACTAACACTGCCAGCACTGTGATCTTGGACTTCGAATCTCCAGAACTATAAAAATAAATTTTTATTGTTTAAGCTACTCAGTTTGTGGTACTTTTATAATCAGCAGCCCTGACAAACTAATAAAGATGAAGAAAAGTAGACTGAAGATATATTTGAGGGCTCGAATTAATAGGACTTTGCTGTGGTCTGAATGTTTATGTCCTCCCCTAAATGCACATGTTGGAATCCTAATGCCCAATGTGACAGTATTTGGAGGTGGGCCCTTTGTAGATAATTAGGTCATGAGGGTAGAACTCTCATGAATGGGATTAGTCCCCTTATGAGAGATCCCACAGAGCTCTCTAGCCCCTTCCACCATGTGAGGATACAACATGAAGCCTGAAACCCAGACAGAAGAGGGCCTTCATCTGACCATACTGGCATCTCCAACTTCTAGCCTCAGAACCATGAGAAATAAATGTTCCTCGTTTATAAGCCACCCAGTCTGTCATATTTTCTTTTCTTTAAAAGATTTTATTTAGGGGCACCTCGGTGGCTCAGTCGTTAAGCGTCTGCCTTCGGCTCAGGTCATGGTCCCAGGGTCCTGGGATCGAGCCCCGCATCAGGCTCCCTGCTCCGCAGAAAGCCTGCTTCTCCCTCTCCCACTCCCCCTGCTTGTGTTCCCTCTTTCTCTGTGTCTCTGTCAAATAAATAAATAAAATCTTTAAAAAAGAAAAAAAAAGATTTTATTTATTCATTAGAGAGAGAGAGAGAGAACACACAAGCAGGGGGAGAGAGAGAGGGAGAAGCAGACTCCCCGCCGAGCTGGGAGCCCGACGTGGGGCTTGATCCCAGGACCTGGAGATCAAGACCTGAGTTGAAGGCAGACGCTTAACCATCTGAGCCAGCCAGGCGCCCCTGCCATATTTTCTTATAGCAGCCTGAATGGACTAAGACAGACCTCCACATGGTTTAGAAGTGAAAAGGGGGTGGTGCTGAAGAAAAAGAAATCAAGAACTCTTACACTTCTGGCTTAAGCAACTAACTGGACAGATGCTGGCACTAGCCATTGACATGGTGAAAATCTGGTATTAAGCATCTAAATCACCCAGAGGGCTTGTTAAAACAAATTGCAAGGCCCCAGTTTTTGATTTAGCAAATCTGACATGGGACTCAGAACTACTACTCTTAAGATATCCAAGTAGAAATGCCACGCAGTCAACTGGATATACCAAAATGGAGCCTGGGAAGAGCTCGATGGGAACACAGGAGATCATTCAGGAAGAGACGTAAAGAGAGGAGAAACACCAACAGTCAAGGATTAAAAAGAGAAGCAGAAGCCAGCAAAGACGGAGAAGGTGACAATACCCAGAGAAATGAATGTCACAGAAGCCAAGACAAATAAAACTGAATTTGTTCTCTTCCGCAACTACACGGGCCTGGTCTTTCTGACTGGAGTCTGTATTATCTCCCTTCTTAAATAGGCAATAAGGAAGTACCTGACTGCTCCACCTGGAACTGCCAGCAGAATACTCAGCCCTTGACATAGCCCTCAGAGAAGGGGAGTTCTCAACCAGCGCTAAATTTGTTCCTCCTCCCACCCCCCAGAGTACACTGGGCAATGCTTGGAGACATTTTCAGTTGTCATAACTGGAAGGGTATTACGATCATCTAACGGATAGGACTAGGGATGCTCCTAAAACACCCTATAAGGCACAGGACAACAGCCCTCGACAAAGAATTACCCAGTCCAAAACGTGAACAGTGCAAAGGCTGAGAAACCTGACTCTAGTTTTTTTAATTTTTATCCTCATTTTATTTTAATTCATTTTTAACTTTTATTTTTTTAAATAAAATACACCACAAATTTCTAATTCGTATTTGGCCTTTCAAAAGAAAACAGAAAAAAATCCTGTAGGTTTTCCAATGGCATTTTTAAAATTTTGGGTTTTTTTTCCATTTCTTTTTTTTTATTTAAATTCAATTAATTAACATACATTATCGGTTTCAAAGGTAGAGGTGATTCATTAGTCTTATATAATACCCAGTGCTCATTACATCACTTGTCCTCCTTAATGTCCAGCACCCAGTTACCCCATTCCCCTACCCCTTCCCCCTCCAGCCACCCTCAGTTTGTTTCCTATGGTTAAGAGTCTCTTATGGTTTGTTTCCCTCTCTGATTTCGTCTTTTTCCGCCCCCCTCTTCCCCTATGATCCTGTTTTCTTAAATTCCACATGAGTGAGATCATATAATTGTCTTTTCCTGATTGACTTATTTCTCTTAGCATAATACTCTCTAGTTCCATCCACATCGTTGCAAATGGCAAGATTTCTTCTCTTTTCCTTTTTTTTTGATGGCTTAGTATTCCATTGAGTATATATATCATATTTTCTTTATTCATTCATTCGTCGATGGGCATCTGGGCTCTTTCCATAGTTTGGCTATTGTGGACATTGCTGCTATAAACATTGAAACCCTGACTCTTCTTGAAACAATTTCAGTTTCATTAGAAGGCAGTATGGCATGGGGAAAAAAAAACGGACCTACAATCAGATGATGAATCCTGGCCATGCCATTTACTGGCTTCATAATCTCCGTCAAGTTATTTCACTGTATGTGTGTCCATTTCCCTACCTCCGAGGACAGTTAGGAGGATTCAGTTGGATGACAGGTAGAAAACTAACGCACAGGTGCTCAACGAATAGTTCCCTCCCGCTCCCTCTGTCCTCCGCTCTCCTTCCTCCCTCCACTTACATGATCTTTCCCTTCCTTTTTGACTTTATGCTTTTTACTGCATTTTAAAACACAAAAGTAAACGAAGATTACGTATCCTTGTTATTTTGGAAGGCTTTAACATTTTTCTTTTAATTTGTAGACTGAAACTATCAAGTTAATGGCACAGTCCAGATATAGACTTTTTTTTTTAAATAGAACAGCCCTCATTTTGCAACATCTGATGTTTCCTCACGATTACACTGAGTTTATGCATTCTCCGTCAGAACACAGGTGATACTGTGTCCTTCTCATAGTATCACACCTGGAGGCATGTGATGTCCATCTATCCCTCACTGGTAATATTAATTCTGGTTGCTCAAATGTTTTGCTTGATTTTCCCACTTTATAATTACAGCCAGTGAGCAGTTTGTAGGGAGACACTTTGACCATGCACATATCCTGCTCCTCATCTAGTTTTCCCCTTGTATAATGGAAAAGCCCAGCAACAATTACCATTACCAGGTTATCAAAGTCAATACCACCAGGAATGACACAGACATCATGAGCCCAGTGATACACTTGAAAAAGGCAAGGCGCCATCTCTGGGGTCCTTCTACCAGGGATGAATGACCTCAGTCCAATCATGAGACACAAAAAGACAGGCACCAACTGAGGGACATTCAGCAAAATAACGGATCAATACTCCTCAGGGTTATCAAGATCATGAGGAACTGTTGCAAACTGCAAGAATCAGGGAAAAATAACAAGTGCAATGTATGCTGAGTGGGATTCTTGGGGAAAAAAATGACATCAGTGGAAAAACTACCATATAGAGTCTGAAAAGGGTCTTTAGGTTTGCTAATGGTATTGTACCCATGTTAATTCCTTGATTTTTAAAATTCTGACTAAGGTTATGTAAGATGCTATGGGAGGGATACACACAACTTTTCTGTAAGTCTAAAAGTAGCTCAAAATAAAAGGCAAAAAAAAAAGAAAGAAAAAGAAAATTCTCCCTGGATTTAGCATCCACTGGTTTCTTGCCTGATCCAATCTTCATCATGACAGCTGCAAAATGATGATTTTCTAACGCTAGCACAGTAAGCAAGAGACCTTCCTTCTCCCTAAAATTTATTTTTTTATTACCAGTACGGAGTCACAAATTTATTTTTCAAAGTCTTATAATTCACAACTGAACTTTATTATTTTGATGTTCTAATAGCCTCAGATCTGGGTGACAGAACCCCTCTGAGTTAGATCATATGTCCTTGTGACATGCCCTCATCATTTTTTCTGAGCACTTTACTTTCTGGCTTAGCAAGATGTTCCAGGCTCATCTTGTATCTATCATGCCCACTCTTGAAAGCAGCCATTTCTCTGAAAAGCCCTGGTTCCCTTTAGTAGGGAATGATTATTAGAGACCAAAGATCTAAGTCATGGCTGTGCTTGTTAATACCATGCCATCTTTGTTGCCACATCTTGGGTCTTTCAGTGAACAGAGCTAAAAAAAATATATATACATATATGCATGTATATGCAAATACATACAAATATACGTGTGTGTAGATATGCATGTAAGTACACATATGTGAGAAGTCATTAAGTTCATATCAACACTTCCATTTCTAATTTATCCCCACAGGGTTCTTTCTAGCCTTCCTATATCCTATATTTGTCCCTTCTACCACAGTAAAAATGCTGACTTCCCAACGTCAACACATTTACTCATTTGCTGAACCCTGTAATACATCTAAAATCATTTCAGAATTGCTTTGCGCATATCACTACATTAAATAATCCTATTTAAAAAGTTCATGGTTTATTTGTATTTCTCCCTTCAATCCTCTGCCCAAGAGGGTATATGGTCAAATACTTGGATTAGTTCTTTTTTTCTACCTCCTCACCTTCAGTATGGTTATGGAATTCTTCCTGAGTTTCTTTTTTGTAAGGATACACAGATACATGTATGCTTTATTTCCCTTCTTTCTTATATAAAAGGTAGAATAATACACATTTTTCATTTTGCCTTTTTAACTTAATATCTCCTGGAAATCATTATCAGTCCATAGTGAACTTCATTCTTTTTTACAGATTCAAGAACATAGTGCATAATATGATTTCATATTGTTGGAGGTACATCTTTAGGTATTCCTAGAAGTAGGATGAGTGGGTTGAGGGGAAATATATTTAAGTAGTTTTGTTAGATAGCATCAAATTCTTACCATTTTTGCATTCCTACCAGCAATGTATGAGTGACTGTTTCCCCAATCTGACCAAGAATGTATAGACAAGGTGTTCATTTTTTTCCTACTCTGACAGATAATAGTAGCTGCTTCATTTTAATTAGTATTTCTCTTATGAGTGAAGCATCTTTTGTTTACAGCCATTTTTATGTCTTTTTGTGATTATCCTCTTCATTCCTTTTGCTCTTTTTCTATGGGATTTTTGGCCTCACTCCCTCAATTATTATTATTTATGAATTAGGGATATTAATCCTTTATCTGTGGTACATTGCAAATATCTTCTCCCAATTTGTCATCTGTGTTTTGATGCTGCGTATGGTGTTTTTGGTCATGTAAATTTTACTTATATGTAGGTAAATTTATCAATCTTTTAGTGTATCTAGATTTTGAATCCTAGAAAAGCCTTCTCTGCACTGAAATTAAAGAGGAATCTCAACCGTTTTCTTCTAATATTTAGATTTAAGATTTTGAGAGCGTGCATGCACAAGGGGGAAGGGACAAGCAGACTCCCCACTGAGCACAGAGCCTGAGAAGGAGGGGGCGGGGCTTGATCCTAGGACCCTGAAATCATGACCTGAGGTGAAATCAGACACTTAACCGACTGGGCCACCCAGGTACCCTAGATTTTTTTTTTTTTCCATTTAGACCTGATTCATGTGGAGCTTATTCTTGAACAGTATATGAAGAATAAATCTAATTTTATCTATTTTTTTCCTAAATGGCTATCTAGTTGTCCCAACACCATTTATTAAATACGATCTTTGCCCCAATTATTTGGAATACCACTTTATCATATATACTAAATTTTATATGTAGTTGGATCTATTTTGACACTTTGTTATTCCATTATCTGTTCTTCTCTTCATGCACCAATACCACACTGAATTAGGATTTTTGGTGCATTTAGTATCTTGTAGGGCTGGTCCTTCCTCAGAGATCTTCCATTTCAGTGTTTTCCTAGCTATTCTTGCCTATTTTTATGAACTTCGTTTCTGCTGTGTGAATGAAATGCTATTTTTACATAATTTTATATTCTGCTACCTTGCTGACTTCTTGTTCGAGATGGTTTGATCAGATTCTTCGGGGTTTTCCAGGTACACTAGTATGACATCTGCAAAGACAGATGGTTTTATATCTTTTTTTCCTATTCTTGTGCCTTTCATTGTTTTCTCTAGTTTAATTGCATTGGCTAACAGACCAGGACAACGTTAAATTGCAGTGGAAAGAGTAGGCTGCCTGGTTCCTGGTCTCAATGGTCTCATTACCATGCCCCTAGGGTCTCCCATTAAGATGCTGACTTTAGGATTTACACATACATTTTATTATGTTAAGGAAATAGGCCCCTACTCCCATTTTCTCAAAGAGTTTTTACCAGGAATGGGTGAATTTTATCAAAGGCTTTCTATAACTTATGAAGATAATCATAGGGTCTTTGGAGTAATATACTTTCTAACATTGAACCAACTTTGTATTTCTGGCATAAATTCCACTTAGTCATGACATATTTTCTTTTCATGTGGTATTGGAATCTGTTCCCTAGTATTTAAGATTTTTGCATCAATGTTCGTAAGTGAAAATACCCTTTAATTTTCTATTTTTTTTCTAAGATTTTATTTATTTGTCAAAGAGAGAGCGAGCGAGTGTGCAGCAGGCAGAGGGAGAAGCAAGCTCCCCGCTGAGCAAGGAGCCCGATGCGGGACTCGATCCCAGGATCCCGGGATCATGACCTGAGCTGAAGGCAGATGCCCAACCGACTGAGCCACCCAGGCATCCCGTATGCTTTTTTTTTTTTAAGATTTTATTTATTTATTTGATAGGGAGAGACACAGCCACCCAGGCTCCCCTCCTGTATGCTATCTTTATCGGGTTTAGGGTATCAAGGTTATGCTTTATAAAAGGATCTAGACGTTTTCCCTATATATGTACATTTTTTTCTGTGTTATATATGCTGTCAAAAAATTCTGTAGCATTGAGACTATCTCTAATCTCTGATTTCTAAGAGTTTGGTAGAAGTCTCCTGTGAAATTATCTGAGCCTGGTGTTTCTTGTGAATTAATTGCTTAACTCTTTTTCTTCTATGTAAGTTGGTCTGGTTAAGCTTTCCATCTCAAATTGGGTCAATTTTATTAACCTCTATGTTCTTAATTATCCATTTCCTCTAGATTTTCAAATTTATTTGCATAAATGTGTACAAGGTAGTCTCTTAGTATTTTTGACATTTTCTCTTTATTAATAGTTATTTCCGGGGCGCCTGGTTGGCTCGATCAGTTAAGCATCCGACTTTAGCTCAGGTCATGATCTTGGGGTCCTGGGATCAAGCCCCGCCTTGGGCTCCAGGAGTCTGTTTGTCCCTCTCCCTCTGCCCCTCCCCCTGCTCATGCTCTCAAATGAATAAAAATCTTTTTTTTTAAAGATCTTTTTTTTTTAAGATTTATCTATTTGAGAGAGCGAGAATGAGAGAGAGAGTACATGAGAGGGGGGAGGGTCAGAGGGAGAAGCAGGCTCCTTGCTGAGCAGGGAGCCTGATGTGGGACTCGATCCCGGGACTCCGGGATCATGACCTGAGCCGAAGGCAGTCGCTTAACCAACTGAGCCACCCAGGCACCCTAATAAAAATCTTTTAAAAAAAGGTTTTTCCCCCTTCTCATTTCTTATTTTGTACGTTTGTGTTTAGTACATCACTTTCTTGATTAGATAATGGTTTTGTCCATTTTTTTCAAAGAATCAGGATTTTGATGTATTAATTTGATCTACTGGTTTTCTGTTCTCTACTTGATTAGTTTCCACTTTCATTTTAGTAGTTTCTTCTTTGTGTCTTTCTTTACTGCTCTTTCAATAATTTAATTCATTTATTTTATTTCAATAATTTAATTCATTTATTTTATTTAATTGACTTAGGTGATTTTTAAAAGTATTCCAGACTGATATGTAGTGTTCTCATTATTTTTTAGAAGTCCTGTAATTTCTGTTGGTATATTCCTTTTTATCAAAAAGTTGTTTAGAAGGTATTTTATTTCAGGGTAGAAAACCTTTTTGGGGTCCCTAGGTGGCTCAGTCAGTTAAGTGCCAGCTCTTGATTTTGGCTCAGGTCATGATCTCAGAATTGGGGATCAAGCCCAGCATCAGGCTCCACGCTCAGTGGGGAGTCTACTTAAGATTCTTTCTCTCTCTCCCTCTGCCCCTCCTCTCTCTCTCTCAAACAAAACAAAACAAACCACCTTTTTACTTTTTATTTCATTTCTCATTTCTAGTTTTTACTGAATTGTGACCAAAGAGGGTGGTTTATATATTTCTACCTTACGGGACCTATCAATGTTTTCTTTGTGCTCTAGTATATGACACAATGATCATTTTTTTGTGAACATTTTACATGTTTAAGATATATATATATATATATATATATATTTCTTTAAAGATCTATTTTTTTAAGTAAGCTCTACACTCAATGTGGGGGTCAAACTCAATCCCAAGATCAAGAGTTGCATGCTCTACTGACTGAGCCAGCCAGGCGTCCTGAAGATATATTCTCTTATTAAAGTATTCCCACATATTTTAAGTACTCTTCATATTTACCATCTCTTTACAATCTTTGCTTTGTTTAGGTATCCCAAGGTCTGTATTCCACTTTCACTAATTTCCTCTTTAGCAGTGTTTAGTCTACTGTTAACTATCAAGGTTTTCATTTCTAGAAGTTTTCTGATTGTTTTCCAAATCTATCCCTTATTTTATGGATTCTACTTCTTCATTGATATATTTGAATATGTTAAAAATCACATTAAGGGGTGCCTGGGTGGCTCAGTTGGTTAACTGACTGCCTTTGGCTCAGGTCATGATCCTGGAGTCCTGGGATCAAGTCCCACATCGGGCTCCCTGCTCGGCAGGGAGTCTGCTTCTCCCTCTGATCCTCTTCCCTCTCGTGCTCTCTATCTCTCATTCTCTCTCTCTCAAATAAATAAATGAAATCTTTTAAAAAAAATCACATTAAGTATTTGTGTGAAATATAAAGTCCCTTTTAGATTCCTCTAGTCTCTCTAAATCTTCGAATGTGAATTTTCCTACTGCTGGATATGTCAGTCTGTCTTGCCATGGACTTCTTTATGTGTTTTATACGTTTTTATTTTAAGCACATCTTCTTTAGACATTTTATTAAATAAAGTGAAGCATATACTGCTGGAATACTTAACAATTTGTAGAAGATATAAAAAAATGACTAATACACCGGTCAACAGAATCAGATCCAAAAAGATCTTGATGGAGTGAAATGAAATTAATTTAAAAAGATAATTAACAGATATAAACGTAAAATCTTGTATGTGGGTTCTAAAAACTAACTATCGAAATTCAGAGATGAAGGAACTAGCCTAATATCAACATGTGCAAAAATGAGTTGGGGTTTTTAGTTGCTTGTAAGAGCAATGAGACAACAGTATGATATTGTGGCCAACAAGTTGATTCTGCATTAATGGAGAAATAAGAGAAACATTAGTCCATTCTACTTTAGTGGTAGAAAACACGTGAAGTCCTGTGTTCAATTTAAGGTATAAAACTTTTAATGGAAATGTTAACAGAAATGTTCAGAAGACTGTGTCCATATTGGTGAAGGAATTTTGCTAACATTTCCTCAGTATCTGTTAGATATTAGATGGTTTACGTGCATTAACTCATTTCATCTTTACCAAAACCTTCCTAGGGATAAGCAAGAATGGGAGAAGTAATTCACAGCATCTATTTATATCATGAATTTTGTTCTAGTTCTTAGTTTTACTTAAAATGTTAAAGCCTCTTCAAACTCCTTTTGGAAGCAAAAAAACACAAATTCTAAATCAATACATTAATTAAAAGCTAGTTTTAACCAAATCTTAAATGTCTATAGAATGATCCAAGTTGAAACTCATGCAATGGATTGTCTCAAAAAGGTGCTACAAAAGCAATCCTGTGTAACAACAACAACAAAAATACACAACCAACCAAAAACAGAGCCTGAGCCCATCCCTGCATCAATTCCCAATTCGTGTCACATATTAACAGAGATTACAAGCTAAATTATACCTAGCTTCAATGACCACAACACAAGCATGCAAAAATTCCTTTAAAAACATGACACTCAAAGTCTTAACTTGTTCAGACATGTATATTAATGTTTAGAGTTAATGTTAAGCAGGGATTCCTTTCCATGCAGGAATCTGAATAAGCTGAGATCACTTATTATGGAAAAAGGGAAGTCTACCAGGAGAGTAAGAAGATTCAAATAATAACTTAAAAATATTTTACTGCTTATAAATTTATCTTCTTTAAAGGAAAATATTAATAAAGGAATGTCAATAGGCAAAATGTCTCACACGTAACTATAGTCTGGATAGTCTCTTCAAATAGGATTGTTCTAAGAACCTTGAAAGTACACTAATTTGTTTATATACATACAATTGCATAAATGTTTAAATGTTATATAGTTGTAGACGAATGTTGTCTACTTCTCTTCCTTATTTCTTTACATCTGAGTTGTTATCAAATAAATCCTTGTCTCCTAAGGACAGTGGAGGTAGATGAAGTGGCAGAATAATTTTTCTAACATGTCCTTTGAATTTGTCATCATGCTTGACATTTGGTTTTAGGAGAACAGGCTTCCTAATACTTACGTAATCTTCTTTCAGGGTCCGAAGAAATTCCTGCAGTCTATCTGCTGTTTTTTCTGATGCTAGAGATATTATTTTTTGGTCCATTGTTGCACATATCAGGGAACTGTGAGGGAAAGTATCAGAGGTGGATGAAACTTCCAGAAGTAAACAACCTTGATTATTTTCTTTCCTGTTAACTATTTCATACATATTATAGACCATGTAACAGTGGGTACTCATTAGTATGAGTAGGTGATACTTATCCAAGCCAAAATAATCTGGAGAATTCCCTGGAATTTCCATATTAGAAACTTGTATTCTAATCAAGTAGTTTCATAATTTTTGCCCATTTTTATATTTTTTTAGCATCTACCTAGCACACTGACTAGAACAAAGCTGCCACATAACAGTATATCAAACAATTATAAACATATACACAAGAATATGTATTATAAGCTTAAAGTAATATTTGATAAATGAATAAATCAACAACACTGTAAATGCAAAGTGCCAATTAAATGGTATAAAAACAGGGTGCCTGGATAAGCATCTGCCTTTGGCTCAGGTCATGATCCCAGGGTCCTAAGATCAAGTCCTGCATCACGCTCCCTGCTCAGAGGGGAGTCTGCTTCTCCCTCTGCCCCTCCCCTCGCTTGTGCACACTCTCTTGCTCTAAAAAAATAAACTAAAAAAAAATAAATGGTATAAAAACAAATGAGAAGTTAACAAGACTAATGAAATAAATGTGTGCCTAGAGGTCAAGAAGGCTTCCCAGCAGAGAGCTTGAACTGGAACTTAGAAACTAAATTTAGATAGTCAAGATAACCAGATGGTACGCTTTATACACTACTAAGAAGGAGAATGTCATGAACAAAGGACTTCTTCATAGGAGAATCTGAAAAACCTATTTAGGGAAAATGAGGGACAGAGGTACGAAGTTCAAGTAGGGGAGCAATGAGTATGAAGGCTAGAAAGACAGGCTGAGAATAAACTGTACAAGATCTTTTTTTTTTTCAAGATTTTATTTTTAAGTATTCTCTACACCAAACATGGGGCTCGAACTCACAACCCCAAGAGTCACATGCTCTACCAACTTAGCCAGCCTGGTGCCCCTAAATTGTGCAAGATCTTAAATGACAGATTAAGGGATTTAGATTTTATTCTGTAAATGATAACAACCAAAATTTTTGGAGCAAAAGAAAATCTGCCTGATTCAGATTCTGCCTGTTTCAGACTGAACAAGTGTTTGAGCAAACAATCTGGCATCAACACATAGATTAAAGTGGGGAGAGAGTAAGGACAAAGAGCAGAGACTAAGAAGTTGTGGGGGGCTATTTTAGTGATAGACACAAAGGCCTGTATTAGGGTGGTGACTCTGGGGCGTGGAAAGGAAGAGATGAAATGGAAGCCTATTGGGAGGCAGGATTTAGTGCGCAGCTATGGGAATATAATGGGAAGGGGGGAAATGCAAACTGGTGCGAAGAAGAGCTGTTCCCCTCTTGTATTTCTTCTTGTTTCCCATCCCCATAAAATGTACCATCCTCCATGAAGCTACTGAAACCAGACGCCTGGACATCCTTTTTTTTTTTTTTCCCCCCTGGACAACATTCTTCACAATTTCACCTTCATCCTTCATATCCACTGACAAGTCCTGGCAATGTCAGCCCCTAAACATCTCTCAAATCTACTTCTCAGATCCACTACTGCCGTATCACTCCACAGCCACCACCATCTCTCACCTGACCTACTACAAAAGCTTTTAACTTGTCCCCCACACAGCAACTGAAGTAATCGTTTTGAAACACAAACCAGATTACGTGGCTTACACTCCTTCCACCTCCATCCTTACCTTAAAACTCTTCGGAGCCTTTCCACTGCTCTCCTATCAGTCCAATATCCAGAAGTCAGTTTAAAAGGTCCTGCAGGGTCTGGCCCGCACCTAACTCCCCCCCTTCATCACTATACACTCCTTGCTTTCAGTCCTTCGAACCCCCAAGTTCTCCTGCCACAGGCCCTTACAACTTAACTTTCAGGCTGGAACTTCTATACATACCCCTCCTTTCATCCCCTGCCCCCCCAGTCTTTTAATTCCTACAAATCCTTCAGATCTCAGCTCAATCTACACTTCCCAAGAAGCTCAGTCTAGGTTAAACGCTCCCCCCCCTTTTTTTTTAGATTTATTTAGAGAGAAAGAGAGGGAGCGAGTAGGGGGAGAGGGAGAGAGAATCTCAAGCTGACTCCCCACTCAGCCCTACCCAGGATCTGGAGATCACGACCTGAGCAGAAACTGACTGAGCCACCCAGGCACCCCTAAATACTCCCTTATTATACCTTTTCAAGGCAAGAGTAACTTCTCTTACCCTCACTACACCTTTAGGGTGACATTTGTAATGACTAGATTAGGACTGTATCTCCCACTTACTATAAACTCCATGGTGGGGGGAGGGGGCGGCATGTCTGGTCTTGTTTACCACCGAACCTCCCGTACTTAATCACAGTACCTCCCTTGTTTTGTTTTGTTTTTTAAAGATTTTGCCAGAGAGAGAGAGAAAGAGCACACAAGCTGGGCTAATGGCAGGCGAGGGAGAAGCAGACTACCCTCCGAACAAGGAGCCCCACTTGGGACTCCCTCCCACGACCCTGGGATCATGACCCCAGCGGAAGGCAGACTCCCAACCGACTGAGCCACCCAGGCGTCCCCAGCACCTCCCTTGTAATAGGTGCCCAATAAATATTTGCTGAACAAATGAATTACTGAACTCCCTAGGCCCTGGACCTACATTCACTCATTTGATCCTCATACCAACCCCACGAAGTAGGTGTTAACTAGTTCCAATTTAGATGAAGATCTTTCGGGATTTGGAGAGATTACATAATTGTCCCAAGGGTTAGAAGGCCAGTAGTAGCAGAGGCAGAAATGAAACCCAGGCCTGTTCAGCTCCAGACCCCAAGATCCCATGCTCTTAATTACCACCCCCGCCCCGGTCAGGGCCTAGGCGGGTGGGGGAGCGGGGAGGGCCGAGAAAATGCAGAAAGGGCATACCGACCAAGAGAGACTTGCAGCCAGAGGGGGAACACGCTGAAATCTATCTCAGCGGGTGCATTTGCTAAATTCGGCCGAAAACCAGAGATGAACTACCAGGCGACTGCGAAGCGCGCAGCACCTCTTGTCCAGAGACTAGCGCGGCTCAGGGACGCGAAACGCGCGGGTTTTCCGGCCGGGGCTCCCCCGAGAGCAACACGTAAACACAAACTTGGAAGCAAAGCGGCTGGCGAAGCGGGCCGTGACCGGGCCACAGAAGTGAAACGGGGTGAGATGTCTCAGACGCAGGAGCTGAACCCTGACGGAGAGAAGACTCTAACAGGAAGGCGGAGAGTGTGGCCCGGCCGGGAGGAGGGAGCCGCGGAAACCGAGGGATGCGGCGGGAGACAGGCCAGAGAAAACACCAGAACGCCAGCTCGCAACAGCAGTCCTCCAGTCCTCACAGACCCGCTCCCTCCCTAAGGCGCTGAGTCCCTACGCCCAGGCAGCGAGCGAAGCCCCCCGTACGGTTACCTCAGCCTCACCGCCACAACAAACTTCCAAAAGCCCCGCTCAACCGCACGCCGCCGCACTTCCGTCACGGCACACTACAGGCCCCGCCCCCCCGCGGCTTAGTTCCGCTGCCCGGGCGCACGCGCGTGGGATGTACCATTAAGGCAGAAGGGGTCGGAAGTCCTCGGACGTTCCCACTCCCAGTCGCGGGGAGGCGCAGCAGGTGAACGCGCATTCAGGACCGCAGAGAGCATGCGCAGTGTGGCCTGAACGTACCTGGAGCGTGGTGTTGACCGGTTAACACCTCTTGGTTACTGTTAGGGAAAGAGGGAGTGCGAGATGGGCCGAATCAAGGGACCTACAGGTCTTTGCATTGGAAGCACCTGGAAGGCAGATGAAGGTGTCCCACTCCTTGCATTAGGGGAGGTACCAGTAACCCCCAAGATGTAAGCCCCAAGTGGCCAGGCGGCTTTTTGTTCTTACCCCCGCAAAACCTTAGCATTTAGCGCATAGTCTGGCAAAGCAGTAAATGCTCAGTAAATGTTTATTAATTGAACAACCGACAGTAGAGCAAAGAGCAATGGAGGGGCAGATCTAGAATCTATTTTAGGTTGAAGGAGCAGCTTGGGCAAAGGGCCTGAGAGCAACAAGCAAGCAAGCCCCTGACTAGGTGAAGGTGCTTGGGGTGGGGGTGAGAAAGCAGGGCCTTGGAAGTCCTTTTCACATCAGAGGTAGTGTGGAAAAACAGCAGAAGTGGAAGGACGTGACTGTATTCACATTGTAGAAGAATCTCTCTGGTAGGTGAGTGCCGCAGAGACTTAAAAAGAGATGATGAGGGGCGGGGAGGACTGAAGGCAGGACACTTTAGGTAAATTGCCCTGGAAGTAGGTAGTTGCAGTGGAGACAGGCGGAAAGGAGTCGACTGCATGTGAAAGAGATTAGGAAGTAGCGTGCACCGGCTTGGGGGAGATGTGGGAGGAGCTGAGGAATATTCAGGCTTGAGTGATAGGTGGGGGTGGGTTGATAATGCCAGGGAACTGACACAGGGAGCACAGGGAAAACGGCAGATTTGGGGACAGGTGATGAGGGTGGCCTTCAGATTTGGACTTGCCAAATGGCATGTAAAGGAATGCTAAAATCAGAGGTATTCAGTGTGGACCCTGACCACCCCCCCATCCCCCCCGTCCGCAGGGGTGGGATGGGTCTACTTGGCCAGTACCGGGAGAAACAACCCCTGGAAGAGAAGGATGCCTCTCAGCTGTCCAGGCCTGCTCCTTGCTTATGACCCTTCTGAAGAAACTTTTACTTCTATCACGTTTCTGGCCCAATACTGAGCTGTAATATATGGCTGAAACACAGCAGCTGAGTTGGAAGATGATTCCTGAAAGGAATCCTTTAGCTTGCCGAGGATACAGATGACTTTACCTCATCTTCTCCCCACAAAGCCTCCCTTTTCAGCTGTTTATGGGACTGAGCCATACAGCCACAAAAGTATGTGGTTGTGTCATCCAGCAGGCTCATTTGCCTTTTTGAGCCTCCAGTTGTGCATCCCAGCAGCACTTACTGAACTGCCTGTGTGAGTGTCTACCCAGGGCATTGACAGTTCAGTGTCTTTTCTCCCTCTTGTTACACATGCAAAGGAAAAGACCGGACTCAAATGAATAACAGTCTTTCCCCACCTGGTGCAAGCTTCCTTACTAAGCAACAAATCATATTCATCTGCTTCAACCAACTAGATTCCTACACTGGGCTGCTGGTGATAACATTGACTTTAGAAGAAACAGCCAATTAAAAACAGGTTTACAATAGTGGAACTAAATGTTCTTCAAACCTTATCAGCAGTTCTCATTTGTGTGGTAACATTATAACTACTGATATTTGCAGGAGTCTAGAGAAAAAGGACAAATGGAGGCCTCCTTTCATTCAGGATACTGGGTCTTGCAGTGTGAGGGGCTTCATATGTTTGCATGAAGATCTACCCCATGCCTTCCTCCTAGAGCTGCTATTGGCTACCCTTTGGGTCTACGGTTGTGCACACCAGCAGGCCTACCCTGGAGAGGGTGGACTGAGGAAGGGGACTGTATAGGCCAAGGAAGCGACTTTGGGGATGTTTTGGAAGGTACTCAGAGCGTGGTCTGAAGGAAGGCATGTGGGTTTTGGTGGTTACACTCTCTAGGTTTCCTGATCTCATCATCTGGGAAGGGGGCTAATAAGGCAGCCACCCGGACCAAGAGCTCTAGTTGTCTGGGTTTAAGGGTGACTTGATTAAGAGAATAATCAAGGTAGCACGTATCAAAAGCCTAACACTTAGAAACCCTTCATACTGTTAGTTCCCTCCAGCAGTCCCACATTTGGGTCTAAATATGGAAGAATTGGACTCAGGGTCTCCAACACATATTTGTACACCCATGTTCACAGCAGCATTGTTCACAAAAGCTAAAAGGTAGAAACAACCCAAGTCTTCATGGACATTGAATGGATAAATAGAATGTGATATATCCATACAAAGGAATAATCTTCAGCCTTAAAAAAGGGAAGAAATGCTATCTGTCACTTACTACAACGGGGATGAACCCAAAGGACATTATGCTAAGTGAAATCAGCCCGTCACAAAAAAGACAAGTACTCTATGATTCCACTCATAAGAGGTATCAAAAGGAGTGAAATTCATAGAAACACAAAGTAGGATGATGCTTGACCAGGGTCTGGGGAGGAGGGAGAAATAAGGAATTATTGCTTAATAGATACGAAGTTTCAGTTTTGCAAGATGAAAAAGTTCTGATCTGTTTCACAATAATATGAATACTTCACACTACTAAAGTGTACATTTGAAAATGGTGAAGATCATTAGCCAAAAAAAAAGGACAATGCTATCTGGGCAGCCCATAGGATTGTTAAGGAGAACCAGCTGAGTCTACCCTGAAGAAATTCCAACTTGGTAGGATTTGAGGTAGAGGTTTAACAGCTTTACTATGCGTATCCCCAGTGTCTAGAAAACTGACACACAGGGTACCTCATAAATATTTATTAAATGGGTACAGAATTATGAACTCATCCTTAGAAAAGTACGGTTTTAAATTATCTCAATGAAATGTTAACAGTTCAAACCCAAAATTTTGACTTAATATATTACTACTTTTAAAACTTCTTGTGAATTTGAAATCATTTGAAGATTAAAAGTCCAAAACTGGGGCACCAGGGGCGGTGCAACTTGTTGAGTGTCCGACTGTTGGTTTTGGCTCAGGTCCTGATCTCAGGTCATGAGATCGAGCCCCACGACGGGCTCCATGCTTGGGGGATGGGGGAGAATCTGCTTGGGACTCTCTCTCTCTTTCTCTCTGCCCCTCCTTCTCTCTCTCAAATAAATGAATAAACCTTAAAAAAAAGAAAGAAAGAAAAAGAAAAGTTCAGAACAACCACAACAAACAAAAATGTTAGCTCCCTTCCCCTACACGGTCTCTTTTTTCTCAGAGGCCTGAAAGACAGGACGGGGGTGGGGGGTGGGGGGGGCACGTAATCCTTAAAAACTGGCCTTTTGCAATTGGTGACATTTGATTAAGGCTTGTAGATTATCCCAATACACTGTATGCTAACTAACTGGAATTTAAGTTAAGGTTTGTAGATTATCCAATTGTATTACATCAACGTTCATTTTGTGATTTTGGTCATTATACTGCGGTTCATTATGAGAATGTCCCTGTTTTTTTTTTTTTTGGAAATACACGCTGTTTGTTTTTCCTCATATTGTTAAACCTTACCTCACCAAAAAATAGCCTTTGAACAAGCATACCGATAGATTTTATTTATCCTCATTGCTTTCATCCCTGGCACTGCGCACTTCCCCACGGCCACAGGGCAGACCCTTCTTTGGGGAATGAGCATGGCTCGGGGGGACCTGCAGCTTTTTAGCTCTGTGGGGCAGCCCATGCTAGTCAAGGCACCCTCATTCCCACTGTGTAACTGTAAGGAGGGTGCAGAATATCCCTCGAGCTGGGTTTTCCCATTTTCCGAAGGAGGGGTTGAGCCCAGGACAATTATTACTGGCCAAAAGGGAATGGCAGTGACCAGATTCTTGCCCCCAGGAAAGTGAGGTGATGTCACCTTCCCCAGAAGCCAGGGGGCAGGTGTGACTTTCCTGAGCAGTCACACTGGTGTCATTCTCACTTCTGGAGGAGGTAGCGCAGCCTGCGTGTTGCACGGTAAGGGGGCTTTCGAATGACCAGGACCCCACTCCCCACCGACTGTGCGGCTTTGGGCAGGGCCTCCCATCTCTCCGACTCTCAGCTCCCTATTCTGTAAAAAAGGGGAAGATCCTCTCTACCTCACATCTAGAAGGACTGGATGCGATACCGCAGGTAAGGCACCTGTCGCAGTACAGAATGGGGGCACAGCCAATCCGAGCCCCCTCCCTGCCTGCCTCCAGCCTGGGAGAGCGAGCCAGGGAGCCTGAGGTTGTCTGCCAACATGGCCAGCACAGGTGTCTGGGCCAGTGAGGGCAGTGTCCCCCCTCACACAAGGGAACTATTGTTCTAGCACAGGAGCTAGACATGAACGTGACTCTTGGGGGCGGGGGAAGGGGAGAGGGCAGAGGCAGGACTGTGAGCAGAAAATAATGTTACAGGAAGCTCTGCTCCCAAAAAAGGGCCTCGTGGCCTGCTAGCATCCTGAAAAGCTCTTGTTTGGGTCTTTAACCCGCAAGTGTTCTTGGTGCACAGGAGTGTTCCTCGCGAGGCACTCTATCAGCTGGCTTTGACTGAGGCTATGCTGGGCCTTCTGTCCTTCTTTCCTCTGGCGCTCTCACCCACCCTCCCTTATCTCCCACGAAGCTCACGCTCTTGGAAGCACCGGAGGACAAGTCCCGAGTCACACCTGTTAGTTTGCTAAAGCTGCCGTATCAGAGTACTACAGACTTAGTGACTTACACAACAGAAATGTATTTTCTCACAATTCTGGGGGTTAGGCATCCAAGATCAAGGCGTTGGCAGGACTGGTTTCTCCCCAGGCCTCTCTCCTTGGCGTAGAGATAGCTGTCTTCTCCCTCTGTCGTCACATCGTCTTCCCTCTGTAACTCTCTGTGTCCAAATTTCCTCTTCATATAAGGACACCATTTTACAGGTGTCTAGCACACCCCTGAGAGCAATCGTGGCCTGGAATTAGGTTAGGATCCCCCCCTTTCTCTGCTTCCTGCACCCCCACCCACCTCACCATTGGCCAGCCCCAAAGAGGAAGAGGTTGGTGGGAAGGATAATCCTCAATCTACTTCCCACCAATCCTCAGAGCCGATGGGGCATGAGAGGTCAGGCAAGGTAGTGTGCTGGGCACAGGCAGGAGGGGGAGAGGGCCAGATACTCTAGGGCAGCGCTTTTCAAACTTTTCTGTGCATAGGAATCACTGGGGGCGGCGGGGTGGTCCTTGTTAACCTGCAGATTCTGAGTTAGCTTGTCTGGGGAAGAGCCTGAGACTCTGCATTTCTAACAAGCTCCCAGATGATGTTGATGCTCTTGGTCTACAGGCCACACTCCAAGGAATAGTAAGGATTAGACCAGCACTGTCCATTAGAAATACAATGGGAGGGCGCCTGGGTGGCTCAGTCGTTAAGCGTCTGCCTTCGGCTCAGGTCATGATCCCAGGGTCCTGGGATCGAGTCCCACATCGGGCTCCCTGCTCGGCGGGAAGCCTGCTTCTCCCTCTCCCACTCCCCCTGCTTGTGTTCCTGCTCTCGCTGTCTCTCTCTGTCAAATAAATAAATAAAATCTTTAAAAAAAAATTGGCAAAAAAAAAGAGAAATACAATGGGAGCCATTAAAATTAGAAAACTTTAAATTTTCTAATAACCACATCAAAAAAAAGGAGAAAAAAACAAGTGAAATTAACTCATATATTTTCAACCCGATATAATCCAAAGCACTACCACTTCAGAATACTAAGTCATGTAAAAATCCTTAATAAGAAATTTTATGCTGGGGCGCCTAGGTGGCTGAGTCAGTTAAGCATCTGACTCTTGATTTTGCCTCAGGTCATGATCTCACGGTGGTCTTGAGATCAAGCCCCTTGTTGGGCTCTGTGCTCAGCAGCAGGTCTGCTTGAGAGTCTCCCTCTCCCTTTGCCCCTCCCCCCACTTGTGCACGCGTGCTCTCTCTAAAATAAAAAAAAATACAAATCCTTAATTTAAAAAAAAAAGAAATTTTATGCTCTTTTTTGTGCTCAGTCTTCAAAATCCAGTAGGTATCTTATATTAACAGCACATCTCACATTGGACTCTAAATACTTGATCACAGAATTTACAGTTGAGAAAGTAGAAGCACACACCCAAGTTATTCTAAACATACTTCACAGTTTTCCAATAACTGGATCTAGTACCAACCTTTCTATTTAAATTTAAGTTCATTAAAGTTACAATTCTTTGGTGCCATTATCCGATTTCATGTGCTAAAAAGCTACAGCTGGCTAGTGGACAGTACAGGACTAGACCCTCAGGGAGCAGAAAGATAGAAATGAGGGGTTCTGCAGCTCCAGGGAGGACTCGGGAGGAAACAAAGTCAGACGGCAGCCTGAGCAGGAGCCCAGGAAAGGGGCTGTCAGAAGAAAAGAGATTAAGTTTACTTAGCTGCAGCCCAAGATCCAAGCCCAGGCATTGCAGTCTGCTCTAGAGGAAGGGGTCTAGAGAGACAAGTGGGGGTCAGGTGCTGCTCCTAGGGACTGCCCCTCTGTGACACTCTCATAAGCCCCAGGATGTCTGGAGACAGCATAAGAGGGTGAAGGGATCCCAAACCTACCCAAGTAGGAATCGGTTGAAAACCAAGAACTATTTTGGGGCAAACCAAAAAGCATTTCTGGGGATGGATCCTGGAGAATGTCCCGTGCACAGGATCTTGACCCTGTCCCAGACACCCTCGGGAGGCAAAATTAGGACCGAGGGTGACATTACAGAAGGCTGCTTGGGGGTCAGACCAAGGATGAGTTTTAAAACAAGGAGGAACATCCAGTAGTAAAAACAGGGAGCTCCCTGCCCTTGGAATCCCAGAGAAAGAATACTCTAGAGAAATCATCCCGTGCCCACCCTCCACCACACCCCCAGCAGTGAAATATCAAAGTGGAGACTGGGAAGCCACCTGCTGAGGGGAGGCAGCAGAGGGGTTTCTTATCTTACGGAGGGTTGGATAATGTGGGTCCCTCCACCCAGATGCATATTAATTGCGCATTTGGGGTAACTGTCAGCATTCACTGCGCATTTACATTTACTAAGTCAGGCACTGAGCTAAGCACTTTCATCCTCACTAAAGCCCCGAGCCTGTCCTCCAATCATCCCAGCTTCTCAGAGGAGGACACCGAGTCAGAGTGGTGAAGTTAATTCCACAGCTAGAAGGTGCTGGAGTTGGGATTTAAAAGTGGGCAGCCTGATTCCAAAGCAGGCTCCTATCACTCCGCCGTACTGCCTAGAAGGCGGCTCAGCCTGTCTTGCCCTCTTCCAGCTCCGCCTTAACCAAGGCGCCCCACTCACTGTGGAGGTGACATTTGCCACACGCTGCAGGAGAGTGACAGGCCTGGATCTGCCACCAAGGCCACTGCATCCACAATCACATTTATTTATTTATTTATTTATTTATTTATTTATTTATTTATTAAGGATTTTATTTATTTATTTGAGAGAGAGAGAGAGAGAGAGGGGAGGTCAGAGGGAGAAGCAGACTCCCCGCTGATCAGGGAGCCCGACGCGGGACTCGATCCCATGACTCCAGGATCATGACTTGAGCCGAAGGCAGTGGCCTAACCAACTGAGCCACCCAGGTGCCCCCACAATCACATTTAAAATTTCCCTCCATCTCTTGCATGTCTTACCCTGCGATGTGCTTTCTCAGACCGCCCCCCCCTGCAATGAGAGAGAGAGGGAGCAAGGAGGAGGGAATGGGGCCGGCCCAGATCACACCCCCGCTGCCCAGCTTCCACATGGCTGAGCAGGAACTCAGGAGCCGAAGCACACAAAAGAGGGCTTTGCGGTGGCTGCAGCCAGGCCCGGGCCAATCCCCCCACCCCCCTGGTGCTTCACTTGCCCCGATCTGGGCCTCCCTGTAAGCCTGATTTAACGGGGAAACCGTGGGCCTTGAGAAGTTCCTTGTGACACACTAATCCCAGCCTGCTGACTGGACCGCGCCCCCAGTGGAGGCAACCTCCAGGCTCCCCAGGAGGACGGCGGACGCAGGCACCAGGAAGCCCTAAGGAGAGCTCGTAGGTAAGTCAGTAGCAGGGGTCTGGCGGGGCCAGGGAGCCCAGGACTGCAATGAGGAGTCGGCGGGTGGGGGTGGGGAGACCACATCCCAGGCTGCCTGTAAAACTGAAACCAACTGGCCCTTCTCCAAGCACTACTAGATCAACCTGATGGCAGATTTAGCAAATAAAAATACAGGGCACCCAGTTAAATGTGAATTTCAGATGAACAACAAAGACTTTTCTAGTGTAAGTATGTCCCAAATATTGCATGGGACATACTTATGCTTCAAAACTCTTTGTTGTTCATCTGGAATGGACGCGGGATTGGGCATTCTGTATTTGATCTGGCAACCCTAGATGGCAGGGAACAGCCTCACCACGGAATGGGGGTGAATGTGTTTTTGTTGCATATAGTTCATAAATCAGTATTTTAAAAACTCAAAATTAATTAGATTGGGCATATTTTTAAAAGAGCTTCTGTACTGACTTTCACCCTCTAATTTGAGGTTCTAGGATCTTGTCCTAATGATCTGCTTAACTGGCTGGGGGTGTCCAGCCACTATCTCTACTGCCTAAGCTCAGTTCTCTCAGCCTCTCCCTTCCTGTTCCAGCAAAACCCAAGCGAGGGAGGCCACACCAGTACTTCAGTCTGTCTCTGTGTCCACACAGTTGGAAGTCTACCTGCCAGAGAGAAGGCTTAGATTTGATTCCAGTTGGTGGGTTCCCTGCCCTGGCTGGGGCTGGGGAGTGGGAGAGGCAGGGAATTAGGAGATCCTCAGATATTCCCTGGGATCCGGGATCCTCCCAGTCTCTCTGGGCACACCAGGGCAATGATCAGTCTGATGCTAAGAAAGGGAAGGGAAATCATGCTTTAGAGCAAAACACTGTGCTAGGTACCTTACAGAAATGATAGGCACTTCATTACAACTCTATTTGGTAGGTACAGTTATTATCCCTAATTTGAAGATGGGGAAACTGAGGCTCAGAATGGTTCAGTAACTTGCCTAACGTCATGTGGGTGGTAAATGACAACTCTCGGTTCCAACCCAGGTTTCTCTGACCCTAAAGGGTTTTCTGTAACACCCATTCTCCTAGGGAGTTTGCCTGGAGAGGCCTTGGCCTTGGCTGTCAAAGCAGTGGTTCAAGTCTCACCTTTGTCACTTTCCAATAATGAGCAGGTGACAGAACTGACAAGTGAGAACCTGGTCAGAGACAGGAGCAGGGTGGTGATGGCTCCTTTAAAGGCAATGGGGATGTTTAGGGGGGAGAGGAAAAAATCTGGCCACAGGAGAGCTGTCTCCAAAAAATACTCACTGGGTTGAGCAGGTTGTCATGTGGGCAATGGATGAGATTTGCTCTGGTGGCCAAGCACTGCCTCTCTGCACATTATTTAATTGAACCTTTATTACCCTCCTTCCACCTCCCTTTTCCAGGGGACAACCAATACTCAGGTTAAATTACAGAGCTTGCAAGTGGAAGAGACAGATTTTGAACCCAGGCCCAACTTTTGCCCCAAAAGGCTGCGTCTTGGTGCTCATGGGAAGTCACAGCTTGGGCTCTGGGCCTGATCCCTGGCTGTTTCTGGTTGTACGACAGTGGACAAGTCAATTACTCTCCCCGGGGTCTGCTCCTTCCCATGTAAGATGGGGAAAATAATGCCGGCTCTGGCTCTGAGATACTGATCTGAAATTACTTAGTGCATCACAGAGCACAGAACACACACCCAGTATTCTGGTTACCTAACTAGTCATCACCCCTCCTGAGAATGAATGCACCGGAGAAGGGGCCATCCACTAAGCTGGGAAGTTTCCGAGATCCCCCTTTGGGCTGGAGAAGGAGGGCCACAGAGAGGAGGAGGGATTGCCTTATTCTGCAGTGATCATGTAACTTCCGAATGGAGGCCAAAACTAGGTTCTGCCTGGCTGCACCAGCTCATCTTAAGAACTAAGGTTTGAGGTATTTGTGTGTATTCCTTCTCAAAGGAGTGTTTCCCAAAGTGTAGCCCAAGGATCATTTTCTTCAGGGCCATGGTGGTGGGGGTGGGGGTGCTGCTTTAAAATGCAGATTCCTGGCCCCAGTTCAGACCTCCTGAGTCAGAATCACAGGGTGCAGGGCCCAGGCACCTGCATTTCGACTAGATTCCTCCGGTGATTCTTATGCACTCAAAAGTTTGAGATCTACTGTTCTGAGACAATAAGAGAATGGTCTGTCCAGACTACTGCCCCCCTTGACTTCCTGCCCTAGGGAGGAGGCCGCCTGGAGAGGCCAGCACAGAAGTGAGGCCCTTATTTTTCTGAGGACTCTGAGTCTTCCAGAGAGGCAGCATGTCAGAGGGCGTGAGTACCCCTGTGCTCTGGTCTCCCCTCCATCTGCCTTCCCTCCTCCCTTTCTCCCTCCCCATTTCTCTATTGTTTGGTCTGCTCAGGACCCTTATGGGCACTCACCCGTACAATCCCTCTGTGGTCCGTGACCCCACCCAAAGGGAGAAGGCTTAACAGTGACCTTTGACAAAAGTACTAGTTTAGGGTCTGAGCAGGCCCATTGCCCTGGCCTGCTCAAGCTGATGGGGGCGGGGGGCTCTCCCTGCTTTTTCCCGACTTCTCTCTGCCTAGGTGGGCACGTTCCGAGTGGTCCCTGAAGAGGAACAGGAGCTCCGTGCCCAGCTGGAGCGGCTTACAACCAAGGACCATGGACCTGTCTTTGGCCCGTGCAGCCAGCTCCCCCGCCACACATTACAGAAGGTGAGGTGGTCCTGGGTGCAGGGAGGGGTGGGCTGGGGTGGGCGAACAAGGGGGAATGTTGACAGCATCCTCTCTCCTGTAGGACGGGTCCAGGCCCAGCTCTCCAGGCTATCCTGGAGCTAATGGGCTGGACTGTTCTAGGGGCCATTCTGGAGGTCAGGGCCATGGCAGCAACACTGGGCTGACCAGCATCCAGGCCAGCCTAATACAAGACTATAGCACCAACAGATATCAATGCCAGGACCTAGGGCCCCTGGGTGACTAGAGTCAGATATGAGGAACCCTGGTTTGCAAGTGGCCCAGGGGCACAGGAATCCAACTGCTGCCCCCACTGGATAGGCAAGAAGCCTGAGTTCTAGAATCAGACCTAACCTTCAACTTGCTGTGTGACCTTGAGCAAGTAGCTTTCCCTCTCTGGGTCTTGCCCTTTGTACCTCTGAAAGAAGGTTGTTGGACCAGCTCAGAGAGGATCAGACTGTGCTCTGCGGAAAGTGGCAGAGCGGTCCTGGCCTGAGCTGAGCCTGGGCTCCTAGCTTGCATCTCTGTTGCCAAGGGAAAGGCGCTCTGGGTTCCCCCAGACCTGAGTCCCCCTCCTTTGCCTTCACCCCCAACTCCTGCTGTCCAAGGAGAGAGCTGCCTGAGGCATGCACAAGAGTTCTGCAGACCCAGCCAAGGGGAGGAATAAGAGGCTCTGGGGCAGGGGGCAGGCTGCGGTCTGGGGGGTATCTTTGTTTTTGAAAAGATCAGAATCAAGCCTGGGAGGCTGCAGAGAGAAGGGACTGAAAGTCCAGCCTGAGTGTGAGCCTCAGCTCCGCCCCTTCCTGCCCGGGTCACCTTCACGTCTAGGGGGCCTCAGTCCGCTCATCCTGAGAAATGGGATGTGGCTACTTAGTTTATGGCGGTGGGTTTCGGCCTTTGGTATTTCAAGGCCTTAGCAGAGTGCTACGTAAGGGCTCCGGGGGGGAAGCTGCTGTCCTTAGAAACGGTGACCCCTTTGGCGGTCTCCTGCCAACAAACCCAGGATGCGCAGTTTGACCCAATGTTCTGCGGAAGTAACTGGCAGTCTCAGGGGCTGCCAGTGCAGATGCTGCTCTTGGGGGCAGAGGAGCCATGGCCCCAGCGGTAACCCCTCGGCCCCTCGGCCGGGCTGGCACTGGCAGGGGCCTCCTCGCCTGGGCGTCCTGCTCCGCACCCGCGTGCGCGCGCCTGTCTGGGCCTCGCTGCCTCCACCCCACCCCGTTCCAGGCCAAGGACGAGCTGAACGAGCGGGAGGAGACCCGGGACGAGGTGGTGCGAGAGCTGCAGGAGCTGGTGCAGGCCGAGGCGGCCTCCGGGCATGAGCTGGCCCGGGCGGTGGCCGAGCGCGTGCAGGGAAGGGACAGCGCCTTCTTCTTGCGCTTCATCCGCGCGCGGAAGTTCCACGTGGGGCGCGCCTACGACCTGCTCAGAGGTGAGACCCGCGCCCCGAGGCACCGCCTCCCGAAGGCTGGGGCGCCCAGGTGGTGAGGGTGGCGTTGACTCTCACCCAGGCACGGAGGAGGCTGTCCCCTCCACTCCCCACTCCTTCCCTGCCCTGTGAGAGTCCTTATCCTTACCCGGAGCCTCCTTCTCCTTACCTGGAAAATGGGGTGTGAACTCAACAGCCTCCGCATTCCTAGAGGTCTGGCTCCCCTCCCCTTTCTCCCAGTCCTGGAGAGCGTTCCCGTCACCCCCACCGCAGCCTAGGCTTTGGCTGACCATGGCTGCAGGAAAGGGGGTGTGCGTGCCCGTCGCCCTGCAGGTACCTAAGCCTCATGCAGAGTGGGGCTGGAGATGGTGCCCGCCCTGGGAAGGAGCCCTAAAGACAGAACTGCCTAGGCCTGCTGGCTGGCTCAATACAGGTTTCCTAAGGAAATCCAATCCGTAGTTGGAGGGGGGCGGGGGGAGAAGGGGGTGTCCGAGCAGGCCCTCTGCAGGCTAACGATTCTCCTTTTTTTACTTCTTCCTTCCTTCCTTCCTTCCTTCCCCAAAAGTGAATTCACAGCCACGCTGTGCCAACCACTCTTTTAGGCCAAAGGATGCAGCAGAGAACAAAGCAGACAGGAACTGCCTTCATGGACTTCGTATGCTAACTGCGGAATAATAAACCAGAGAAATAAAATAAAATTACCTAGACTGTTTGGTAGTAAGAAAGGATAATGAGGAAAAAATAAAGGAGGTGGATGCAAAGACCTGAGGGGTTGGAGTTTTAGGTAAAGTGGCCAGGAAGGCTCCAGGGCAAAGGGAACTTCTGAAGAAAAATGCAAAGGAAATGAGATACCTTGAGGGAAGAGCAATAGGGCAGTGGGCACTGCAGGGGGGTGGGGGTATACCTGGAGGGTGGTAGGAGGTGAGGAGGTCAGTGGCATTCCCTAGGCAAACGCTCCCCCAGAACCTCTCCTGGGCCTGGGCTCTCTAGGGTTCGGTGGTCGAGAGGCGGGGACTTGTTCAGGACAGGTAAGGGTGGGGTTTGTGGGTAGGAGAAGTGCTTCTGGAATCAGGAAGGGCCTTTGGGTTCTGTGTGGGGTTGAGGTTCGATCTTGGGGTCTTTTCTACTCAGCTAACCCTGTGCCCAACTGGGAAGCCTGTATCTCTGCCCGTGGGCAAGAGAATTTAACAAGTAATAATCGTCCTCAGGTTCAGGATTACACCTCATGTTGGCACGGTTTACAAGTTCATACCTAGAATCGCATTTGATTACTGCAGCAGTTTGGTGAGATAGGCCAATAGTATCCTCCCGTGTTTTGGAGAGGAGACAAGGGGCTCAGAAAGGTTGCTTGTGCCCCGCTTGGTCACACACAGGATGCTTGTGGAAGAGCCAGGCAGGAGTCCGGGTCTCTGGAATCTTGCTGTGTGCCATTCCCTGAGGGGCTGGCTCCCTGAGGGGCTCCTCTACTCTCCCTCCGCCAGGCTACGTGAACTTCCGGCTGCAGTACCCCGAGCTCTTCGACAGCCTGTCCCTGGAGGCGGTCCGCTGCACCGTGGAGGCCGGCTACCCTGGTGTCCTTTCCACTCGGGACAAGTATGGCCGGGTGGTCATGCTCTTCAACATCGAGAACTGGGACTCTGAAGAAATCACCTTCGATGAGGTCAGTGGGGGCTGACCTTCCCGGGCAGGGGAGAATTTGCAGGCAGAGCCCACTGGGCCCATACATGGCTCCTCCCTGGTACCCCTGCCCAGTGGCAGTGGCAGCCGTGGGTCAGCCCTGCCAAATGCTGAAAGCTGAGAGTGACACAGAGAACGGGGATTAATGGACTGTGGGTTGGGAGAGATTCTGGAAAGCCCAACTTTCAACCTATTAAGCAGCCTGAGTTCTCTGCGTGTATTTATTTACTTGACCATATGACTTGAAGGGTATTCGTTTTATTTCTTATCATGTGATTTTATTTTTTTCTTCATGATAAGGGTACTCTGTAATCCCCATCACCTATTTACCCCTCCCCCCACCCACCTCCCCTCTGGTGACCATCAGTTTGTTCTCTAGAGTTAAGAGTCTGTTTCTTGGTTTGCCTCTCTCTTTTTTCCCTTTTGTTCATTTGTTTCTTAAATTCCACATATGAGTGAAATCATATGGTGTTTGTCTTTCTCTGATGGACTTATTTCACTTAGCATTATACTCTCTAGCTCCTTCCATGTCATTGGAAATGGCAAGATTTCATTCCTTTCTATGGCCGAGTAATTTGTCCATTGTACATGTGTACCACATCTTCATCCATTCGTCTCTCGATGGACACTTGGGCGGCTTCCATAATTTGGCTATCGTAGATAATGCTGCAATAAACATAATGGTGCATGTATCCCTTTGAATTAGTGTTTTTGTATTTTTTGGTCTCTGCATTTATATATGTGTGTGTGATTTTGCTTGTCAGGCCCTTAAGAGAGCTACCCTAAGTGGGGGGAATTAGGGTTTGTCTCAGGAGAACTTTGGCATGTGCCTCCAAGTCTTAAAAAAAAAAAAAAAATGTACAGACCCACTTTCGAAGATGCTGTCTTGTTGTCTCAGCATGATTTATTGAGCAGTCCATCTTTTCTCCCCAGTGACTTGAGATGCCATCTTTATCACAGTCTCTATTTTCATATACATTTGGATGTATATGAAATGTACATTTGGATGATTTCTGGACTTGTATTCTGTGCCGTCAGTCTCTGTCTATTCATGCTCCAATGCACACAGTTTTAATTACAGAGATCGTGTAGAATGTTTAATATGTTAAGGTTAGTTCTGTGCTATGACTCCTCTTTCTCAGGGATTTTCTAGCTATTCTTTTATGTCTACCTTTTCCTATAGACTTTAGAATTAACTTGTCTAGTTCCAGGAGGAATGTATTTTTATTGGGAACAAACTTGGGGGAAATTAGCATCTTTATGAATGCAACATCATGTCCTGCCATACCACCCACGAATGAGGGGTGCCTCACCGTCCCTTTTACATGCCTACTTTTGAACTTTATTTTTATTACTTTTTATGTTTTTAATTTATATTTATTTATTTATTCATTTATTTATTTTTAAGATTTTATTTATTTATCTGACAGAGAGAGACACAGCGAGAGAGGGAACACAAGCAGGGGGCGTGGGAGAGGGAGAAGCGGGCTTCCCGCGGAGCAGGGAGCCCGATGCGGGGCTCGATCCCAGGACCCCGGGACCATGACCCGAGCCGAAGGCAGACGCTTAACGACTGAGTCACCCAGGCGCCCCTCTACTTATGCATTTTTTTTTTTTTTAACTTGGTTGCATTGGCTAACACCTCCAACAGAGGGTTAAATGGGGTAGAGCTAGCGAACATCCTTATCTTGTTCCTGATATTAGGAGCAGGCATGGTGTCTTAGACTAACTAAGATACTGGCTTTAGGACTGAGGGGCTTGTATGTGTTTGTGGGAGAGATTTAAAAATATTTTTTCTTGGGGTACTGGCTGGCTCAGTCAGAAGAGCATGCACCTCTTGATCGTGGGTTTGTGAATTCGAGCCCCACATTGGGTGTAGAGATTACTTAAAAATAAATCTTTAGGGGTGCCTGGGTGGCTCAGTCAGTTAAGCATCTGGCTCTTGGTTTTGGCTCAGGTCATGATCTCAGGGTCATGGGATCGAGCCCCGTGTCGGGCTCTGTACTCAGTGCGGAGCCTGCTTCAGATTCTCTCTCCTTCCTGCTCATTCTTCTCTCTTTCTCAAATAAATAAAATCTTTAAAAAAATAAAATAAAATAAATTTTTTTTAAAAGTAGGCGTGGAGTCCAATGGAGGGCTTGAACTCATGACCCTGAGATCAAGACCCGAGCTGAGATCAAGAGTCAGATGCTTAACTGACTGAGCCACCCCCCCAAATAAAATCTTTTACAAAAAAGACTATTTAAAAATACTTTTTCTTATTACATAAGTGATATCTACTTATTAGAAAACGCAAAAAAATAATAAATTAAAAATCATCCACAATTCTGCCACCCAGAAATTTCTACCATTGACATCCTTCCAATCTACTTTCTTTTTTTTTTTAAGATTTTATTTATTTATTTGAGAGATGGGGAGAGCACAGAGGGAGAGTAAGAGAGAGAAGCAGACTCCGCGCTGAGCAGGGAGCCTCTCATGGGACTTGATCCCAGGACCCCGAGATATGACCCAAGCTGAAGGCAGACCCTCAACTGACTGAGCCACCCAGGCACCCCCCAATCTACTTTTTCTAGAAACATGCACACACATGCACACTACACACAATTTTTTCTTATAAAAATGGGATCATACACTACAGTAATATATCATGAATGAATATTTTTTGTATCATTTCATTGTATATATATAATTTTAACTGCTCCAGAATATTCCATGGCATGAATGTACCATAATTTCACCAGTCCCTTCTTATTGGGCATTTAGATTGTTTCCAATGTTTCTACTATTAAAAGGGTACAAGGAAAAACACCCTAGCCTCTAACCATGGATATGACATTCAAGGTTATTTTCTTGGGACATATCCCCAGGAGGTGGAATGTCCCCATTTAAAGCCTGTGACAAATTTCCTCCGGTAAGGGATGTACCAGTTAGTTCTCCCCTCAGGACCTTAAGCCTTAATTATCTTTGCATGTTGGGTCTTACAGCCTGTCCACTCTGTGTCCAAGATCTTGCAGGCATATTGTTTCATCCTGGAGAAGCTACTAGAGAACGAGGAAACTCAGATTAATGGTTTCTGCATCATTGAGAACTTCAAGGGCTTTACCATGCAGCAGGCTGCCGGACTTCGGGCTTCTGATCTTAGGAAGATGGTGGACATGCTCCAGGTGAGGCCTCCGCCCTCTGTGCTGCAGGAGCCTCTCACAGGTCAGGAGGCTGGGAAGCTGGGCCCAGGTGCCCCACCTAATGGTGCTGCCCAGGACCCTAGAAGACCACCACCTAGCACCATAATGAGGAATGACAAGCACAAAGGCTTGCATGGTGATCAACAGTGTGCCAAGCATTCACATTCATTCCTTAACTCCTTGAGAGCAGACTCTTCCTCTGCTTCATTTTACAAACCTTGAAACCGAGGCTCAGAGACTTGAGTGACTTCTCAAGGTCATAAAACTCTAAAGTGGAAGAGGCCAGACTTGAACCTGCACCTTCTGACCTGGAATCCCCTTCTCTGTCCGCACATGTCACAGGGCTTCTCTTTGAAGGTGAATTTGTCCCAAGAAAGGGATGATCGTTAATGTCCCTGACAGCTCACTCCGGTACATACTGATGTGTCAGAAGTCCGTCCGAAATCTGCTTTATGTATATCTGGGAAAGGAGGGGTGGGAGATGGGGGTCGTAGGGGGCTGTGGGTAGTGTCCCTGGGGTCTCTAATAGTTTTCAGTCCACTCAGCAGGCAAGTGGGTTTGAAAAAGCTCGTCACCTAAAAACCAAGCAAGGCTACCATTTCATTTCCTCACTTCACCTAATGGCAAGGTGTTACACATCAGCAGGGACAGGGTTGGGCTGCATGGCCTCTGGGGCTTCCTCCCTGCAGTTTGGAGCCTTGGTGAAGCCAAGGCTCCCCAGTTGCTGGCCCAGGGATGGAACCTTTACTGGGCTATCCTTTGGGGCAATCATGTGATGAGACAAGTGCGTCCTCAAGTCACGGGGGAGGCAGTGGGGGAGTGAGTGGGAGCCTCTGAGGCCACTGGGGCCATGGGCTGGAGCACTCTCTGTCACTGCAGGATTCCTTCCCAGCCCGGTTCAAAGCCGTCCACTTCATCCACCAGCCGTGGTACTTCACTACCACCTACAACATGGTCAAGCCTTTTCTGAAGAACAAGCTGCTCCAACGGGTGAGTGCGTGGTCACACAGGGAGAGTGCTCACCACTTCTCTGGCCAGTGAGGGAATGGTGGCGGTAGCAGGAAAGAGTTCACGAGACAAGGGGGATGAGGGTGGGAGGGGGAGGGGACCCCACCTGAGCCCTCCTCAGACTCTGTGCCCTGGGCCTGAGCTGAGTGACAGCACGACACAGAGGACTGTGGAGACGGACACCATCAGGCAGATGGGGCATGCTGTGCCTTTCTCCCCTCTGTCCCCCATCCTGAGGGCACCCCCCCCCACTCAGCTCTGTCTCCCCGGCTTCCCTGCAGGTCTATGTCCATGGAGATGACCTCTCTGGCTTCTTCCAGGAGATTGATGAGGACATCCTGCCCTCCGACTTTGGGGGCACACTGCCCAAGTACGACGGCAAGGTCGTTGCTGAGCATCTCTTTGGCCCCCGGGGCCAAGCTGAGAACACAGCCTTCTGAGGACGTCTCCTGCCATCCACCTGTAGTTAGCAACCCCCAACTCTCCTCAGCCGTCCTGGGCCCAG
Organism: Eumetopias jubatus; assembly: GCF_037043125.1. Classification (NCBI taxonomy): domain Eukaryota; kingdom Metazoa; phylum Chordata; class Mammalia; order Carnivora; family Otariidae; genus Eumetopias; species Eumetopias jubatus. Next base: position 123,750,522 of record NW_028274813.1, read on the forward strand.
AAGCTTGGGAAAAGGGCTGCCTGAGGTGGCTGTGGTTCCCCCGAACCCCCCTAAGCTTGGATGAATTCAGGTGTCACCCTCCTCCCAAGTGGGAGGGCAATAAAGCAGGGGCAATTCTCTTGAACACGAAGAATTGGGGACAGTTATATTCCTACTGCCTCTGAAGCTGAGGACAGTGACTTGCGTGGGGTTGAGTTTCAAAGACTCTAAGCTTCTCGATGATTTCCTTTCTAGCAGTTCTACCTCTTAGGGTCTGTGAAAACAGGCGAGGAGGCTGATTTAAAGGTCTCTCCGCTGCCAAAGTAAAATACAATAAAAGGATAAAAGAGGAGGGATATAAAACGACCTGGCAAACACGGCAATTTTGGCGGCCTGTAGGCAAGAGAGGGCTTTTTTACATGGAATTCTGGGATGAAAGCGGTCTCGAAGTGGCTCCATCTTGTGGTGGTTTGGTGCCCTCAGTCGGGCGGGGTGTGATGTGTGCCGTGGTCGGGAGCTGGGACCCCCTTCCAGGGTGGCGGTTGTGTCCCGTCGTCTGAGGGGGTCTCTCCACCCAAGGCTCTCTCCTCCAGACCCCTTGCCTTGACTGGTAGTGTTGGGTTTTTTTTTTTTAAGATTTTATTATTTGTTTGTCAGAGAAGAGAGAGCACAAGCAGGGGGAGCGGCAGAGGGAGAAGCAGGCTCCCCACCGAGCAGGGAGCCCGATGCGGGGCTCGATCCCAGGCCCCTGGGACCATGACCAAGGCAGACGGTTAATGACTGAGCCACCCAGGCGCCCCATGCTTGGCGATTTTTGAGTGTGGGGTGAGACTCTCCGTTAGAGGCCTCTGTGTACTGAGCCTGCTTCTTCCCCCTGAAGCTGGCTGCTGGGCACCGGGCTTGCGGGCATTGCCAGGGGCTTCTCCCAAGATCTGCCACTGACTTTCCCACCTGGGGGCACACTCTTGTTCCTGTAGTCAGTGTGGAGGCTGAGGGTCGGCTGGTCCGGCTGCACCTGCCCGGGTACCCCAGGACCCCAGTGATCACCGCAGGCTTTCCCACACTTGCCCCTCCTTGTGGGCGTGCAACCCCCTGGGGACTGCACCCACTTTTTGGCGCAGGACCTTCAGCGATTTCCTGGGCTGTAGGTTTAATCCGATCCCATCTGCTTTCACTCCTTCAGAAATTTTCCTGATCCACTGAGAGCCCTCGTTCTTGTTTTCCAGTGTGGGTACGTGTGCGTATGTGTACGTGTAAATGTACACATACACACGCATTTATTTCTTAGATCCTTTCTTTCATTTCTAGGGTGTGCACGGTATGCTTATCATCCCAGTAGCTTCTGAGAGTCCATGGTCATAAATGATACTTCCATAGGCCTCCTGAGCTGGAGGAGGAATTATAGCAGATGATATCGTGGGTGGAGGGGTGAGAGGCTTGACCAGGGAGGATTTTCCCCAAACCCTTTCTTCAAACCCTTCAAAACCCCTTCGGAGGTGAGGGTCCCCTTTTCCAAGTAAAATCTTACATGGAACTCTTGTAGTTAAGCCTAAAAGAGTGAGGGTACTCTGGTAACATCTGGAGCTAAGAAGGTATTTCAAGTATGAGGGCGTGAACCCCTGTGCAGGGGTGCCGAGGGGTCAAGTGATCAGAGAATGGAGGCTCGCATTCGCCAGGATGGGGAGCATTGGTGAGCCTACGGTAGAGCTGTTGGTAGAGTGGGGACGGGGGTGAGGCTGAGTTAAAGAAATTTTTAAAGCTTTCAGGATGTCCTTCTAATTGTCTTGCAAGAGAGTTGTGTCCCAAATCTGAGGGAAACAGAGGCTGATCCCTCTTGAATGACTTCTATCTTTCCCTTGGTCCCGAATTGCCAGGAGCCCTTGTAAATGCAGCCCAGGCCCACCCTCTGATTGATGGGAGCCCTAATTTACAAATGGGATCAGGATGTGGAGAAAACCACAGGCAGACGCTGACCAGGAGGCTCTTAGGGCGGCTCTGGCTCTCACTCAGATCCAAACAGGACGCTGGCGTCGCCCCTACAATCAGCAGGGCTAGCACCTCAACTCAGCGTCCGGGTCTGGTCGCGGAAGAGGCTGTGGGGTTGGGACCCGGAGAGTCAGCTCCGACTGTGGGCTGGCATCGCCCCCTGCCGGTCTTGCCCTGGTACTGCCCCTCCAGGCGCAGAGACAAGCCGGGCTCGACAGAGAGGTGGGGGGATGGGCCAGCTATCTGTCCAGAAAGAGTGGTGCCCCCTTTGGGAGAACGTGTTTGAAGACCATAAATGTTAACGTTAAAATCAGCCATGCTCAGCCTCACAAAATCCCAGCTGCCTACATGCTGGATTCCTTTATGTGACCACCACTGCCATGTTCATGAGAGAGGAAGAGGGACAATAAAATACTCTTTCGAAAGCCACCAAGTATGGGAAGGGGGACAACGAAACATGAATTTTATGACAGCCGTTTGCTGCCCAGAACGGCTTTCTTTCTGGAGACATCTGGGATGAGGCTGGGATTCTGCCACATAGAAGTAATTTGAACAAAGTGAGGGTTTGCGAAGTCACAATGATCCATTTCTGCCGGCCTCACGTGGACTTTTGGGGAATGTTGTCAGCAGATGGAGGCAATTTGTGAAGGTGTGGGTGGAGGTCTCAGTAGGGAAACAGGCCACCAGCTTCAGAGAGCCTTGAACGAGACTGGCCACACTGCTCAGTCTCTCTTGTCTACCCTAAGGGATGCTGGAGGAGTCTAATGCTACCTGGGGGTCTGCAGAGCTTCCTGGAAGAGGGAAGGCCGGGTCTTAAGCCAGCCAGGAAAAGGGCTGAAGAGTCACCTGAGGGGTGAACTGGACCATCTTTTAATCCCACTTCCCATGGTGTGGGTGTGGCTCTGGTGTTGAGCAAACTCGGCAGCGCAGGGTCGAGAAAGAAGCTCACAGGATCCCCAGGAACCTCGCTACTAACAGTGGGTCCCAGGACGGCGGTGTCTGTCCCTCTTGGGAGCTTGCTAGCAGTGCAGAATCTTAGGCCCCACCTCAGATCCGCTAAATTCAAATCTTCAGTTTAACGAGATCCCTGTGGGCTGGAATTCCCTGGGGAGCTTTAAAACAGTGAGGCCTGGGCATCAAGAGCTTTCCAAGCTCCCCAGGTGGTCCAGATATGCACTGCTGCAAGTCCTGTGTGTTGACATATGGAGGAAGCGAGGATATGGAGGAAGCCACTCAGGCTGGTTTTATTATCTAAGGATTTAAAAGCAAACTTTGCACTTGGCTCTTTCTCCTGAGCCGAGAGGGCAGAGGAATAGGGCTGCAAAAGCCCTCGTGGGGAGGAGGCAGCAGTCGATGCTGGCTCTCTGTCCCAGAATCTTCCCTGGGGGCTGTGCCCAGAAGCTGCCCTGCCTTCAGGCAGGAAATGTGTTGGCGGGTACACTTGATTTCTGAAGGTGACCATATTAAGGAAGGAAAAGATTGGGCTCGGGGTTTGATGATGCATCCGCGTGGCTGGTCAGCACTGCCAAGCCCAGGAATTTTTTTTTTTTTTTTTTTTTTAGATTTTATTTATTTGAGATAGAGAATGAGAGACAGAGAGCACATGAGAGGGGGGAGGGTCAGAGGGAGAAGCAGACTCCCCGCCGAGCAGGGAGCCCGACGCGGGACTCGATCCCGGGACTCCAGGATCATGACCTGAGCCGAAGGCAGTCGCTGAACCAACGGAGCCACCCGGGCGCCCAAGCCCAGGAATGTTTTGGAGAACCATATCCGGGCCCAGCTCAGCTTTCCCCTTGGACCCAGCAGTTGAGACAGCCCAGCTGGGGCCGCACATTCTTGTCTTCTGGTTTCTACACTGTCCCCGGAAGTGATTTGAGTGGGAACCAAGCGGATGAAGCCAAAACCACTGCCCAAAATAACACTCTCACTTTGAAAAATATTCTTGTATTTGATCCTCTCAGTATTCAGAGATAGGCATTCTTCTTATAATTATTCCCATCTTACAGGTAAAAAACAACCCCGCCCCCCCCCCCCAAAAAAAAACCCTGAGGTTAAACTTGCTCAGGATCAGAGAGCCGGGAAGTGACTAGGATGGGACCTTGACCAGCAACTCTGGCTCCAAATCCGTTTGGCCCTATCAGTCCTCGTGCTTTGCATCGGATGTTTATTTCTGGGGCTAGGGGTGGTGTGGGTAGTAAGGGGGAGAGGCACAATGAAATCAGAACTTCATTTATTCCAGTCCATTTCATCAACCATCATCAGATAAAGGAGGAAGTCACTTTAAGAGGAGACCAAACTGTCTTCGGTAGAGATACTGGGCATTTCTAAATGGGGTAGAGAGCAGGAATCAAAAGGAAGTTTCTGGGTGTGCACAGTCACAAGGAGGGGGGTTTACCTTAACCCCTTTGGGGGAGACATTCCGCAGCTCAAGGCCAAACTGCCTGTAATGTCTTCCCAACCACACAGATACAGGTAACCCCCTCAAAGGGGGACACCCGAGAGAGAAATGAGGAGAAAGGCTGTTATACATGTGCACAGCCATCCAGTTAGGTGTTTGGTCCTTACCATGGGAAAGTCCTCCGCCATAGGGCTAGAGCAGAGCGGCCTCTTGATGAAAGGTAGAGTAAAATATAGCACCGCTGGGATGGCGAGTGACTGTAGGTAAATGTCATTGATCACAGATCTATAGGGTTGCCTTGGGAGAGGCTCAGCTAATGTGCTGACCACCTTGGCAAGCTGCTGGCATCAACCAACCCAAGACCCTGCACCTGAGATCTCTTCCATATGGTACTTTTCATAGGTAGGATTCTTTACAAGTTGGTTTTCTTGGATCAAAAGAATCTGGCTGTTTTGCGGGGGAAAGGAAGTAGGGGAAGCTTGCTTACTAGAATGGGATGCGCTGTGAAATTGGATAGTGGGCATTCTTAGGTCATGTTAATGCACATCCTCCAAAACCAACACTCCCTACCCCCCTCCCCCGCCAACTTGTCAGAGGTTTTGCACAGCCGAGGAAGGAAGAAAACTGAGTGCAAAGCTCTTGGGTGGGAGAGCATGGACGAGTATAACTCTCCCGGTGGGGCCAGTCCCTGGCCCTGGAAGACCCTTAGCTTGGATTCAGACAGATACGAAGGAGAAAAAAATCACCACCATCAACCCAATATATATTTTTTTCCAACCCAATATATTTTTATTATGTGCTTGAGAGAGAGAGAGAACATGCGCGCGCGAGAGTGAGCACGAGTCGGGGGGAGGGACAGAGGCAGAAGGAGAAGCAGGCTCCCCGCTGAGCAGGGAGCCCAACACGGGGCTCGATCCTAGGACCCCGAGATCATGACCTGAGCCGAAGGCAGACGCTTCACCAACTAAGCCACCCAGGCGCCCACAACCCAATATAATCTTAATTTAGGTGATGTTCACTCAGTCTTTTCAAAGAACATTCTTTCAGGCATGGCAACTACTATTTCCATCTCCCCTTGCATTTCATCTACAAGGTTCACTTTGGAGAGCAGGTGATTCAACTGGTGGTATCTCACGCCCTGTCTTTCTGGCCAGGAGAGGTTAAGTATGTGAAGACACCTGCGGGCTGGTCATTTCTTTGGTAATTGCTTGTAAGGCTGGGATAAAATCACTTGTGAGAAGAACTTGGTGGTTTTGCCCGCTTCCTTCAAGCTCACGTTCGGTGAAGGCACAGGAAGAATCCTTTTAGACAGAAACTCCCCCTGTACAAAGGACACACAGCCACGCCACATTTTTAGCCTTTTATTTAAGTAAAGAAATTCCATTGAATCAAAGATAACAAAATTACAGTTTTTGTTTGTAATGATCTTTGTTTACCACCACACAGAATCAAAATAGAGCCAAAAGTAATATGAGAACATAAAATGACCAAGGACACCGTTGTTTAGTATCATTTCTTAATAAAGGTAAATATCCTCATATTTAGAAAAAATTGCATTGCTAGTTGCAAATCTTATATGCCCCTGTGCTGGAGGATCCCCCAAAATCCGGCAGCATGGAGGCTTTCAGAACACAAACTCAAAAACACATGATTTTCAGGGCAGCATCGGATGTTTCAGAAAATCAAACCAAACCAAAAATTAGGAATGTGAGCGTGATGGTTCTCAAAAATCAACCTGGAGGCAGAGCTGCCAACCGAAGAACGTGGTTGAGCGAGTCCAACCAGGGAAAGGAGAGATGAAACTGGCACCCCCTGCCGCCCCCCCGCCCTGGTGTTGCTAAGGCAGCTGCAACAGCAGAAGTCAGAAGCTCAGGTACAGTGAAGGTCTTCCTGAGGCAGTGGGAGAGACCCACATCATCTCTGGAACTGGTATGGAGAGGTGACAGGACTCTACGTGGACTTGTGCTTTAGGAAAATGGAAGAGGCCAAAACAAAAGCCAGACAAAACCTAAGTCCTACCCCCAGGATGGACCAGGTCCCCGGGAACGGTCTGGGAGAGAAGCGGCCGGTGCTGGGACCGAGGGGGTCAGCAATTATTCTCAGTGACTGGGGACTCCTCAATGTGGGTGGTCGGGAAGGAGCAGGCCTCTGAGATGAAGGGTCTCTCTGGAGGTGCCAGAAGTGGACTGTGCCCAGTTTATGGCAATAGATTTCTTGGCTAGTGGGGACCAGAATGGGGAGAAGGTAGGTTCTAGATTTCATTACTAACTGACTGGAGTCAAGGTAGAAGACTTACCCCCTGGTTCGAAACGGACTCCAGCCTGTTCATTAGAGAGGCGTTGCGGGTGGGGTGGGGGGACAAGACATTTGGCCAGTTCTGAATCATGAGTACTGTCGGGGGGGGTGCCTGGCATAACGAGGAGCACACAGGCCACATGAAGAGATTCTCTGGCTTTGCTGTGGCTTTGCTTCAAACTGCCACAGCAAGAGAATTTGAATTCCAGTGCCACAGTATCGTTGGAACACCAGGGGATCCTCTAGGGGCAAGGTGAGGCTTTCTGGGCACAGAGAACAATGCGCTGGGTGATGATGGTGGGCATCCTATGCCAGATGATGCTGGGGGGGGGGCGGCGTGCTGTGGTGAGAAATGCCTGGAGGACAAAGCCCTGAGTTCTTTGGACTCCATATGACGTTCCAGGGATCTTGGGCTCTAAGAATCGATGGCACAGGAAAAGAAAAGCCCCCCACATCTCAGACATCTGCTTGCCTGGCAAACACAAACAAGAACCCACACATTGTTTCTCTGGAGCTGGCAAAGGCGATCTCAAGTCACACAGTTACAAAGGGAGCCCTCATTCAGATGTCAGGCATCGGAGCTCAGCTATCCAGAAGGCTCGGCTTTAAGGAAGGCTGTGGTTTCAGAATGAAAGCCTGAGCGGGAAGGATTTCTGCCCTGGGAAACAGGACTGTGAATCTCAAAGCTCTGCCTGAGTCCCACGGAAGGTTGGGGACATTCGCCTTATTCCGATGGTCAGCACCTGTCCCGGTCACAAGACCACCCTTGGGACAGCGAGGATATTGAGATGGCAACAGAGATTCTGAAGAGAAGCCACTCAAAGACACAGGGCTTTGGGTCATATCAAGGGTCTTCACCGGCAAAGGCTTAATGCAGAAGCTCCCTCTCTCCAAGTCCCCCCTCCCCCCTGATGAGGCTGGAGCCTTGGCAAAGCCACTGCCACTTGCAAGGGCCATGGAAGGCAGGTGGGAACGCTCAGGCAAATGATGTGTAAATAGATGACTGGTCTTCAAGTGGTCTAAGGTGAGGGCACTGGGGCTCAGCGAGGTGAAGTGACTGCCCTCAATCCAACGTGAATTAGAGACCGTTGGGATGAGAACCCAGGTCTCTTGGACCCTGGCTCCCTAACACCGGGTCAAGAAAGGAAGGCTCCTCTTTCAAGGCATATTTCCCCTCTTAGGGTATGTCACAGGGTTCCCTGCAAGTGCATAATGCTGCAGAGAGGTTAAAAGAATCTAGTGACACCAAACAACTCCCTGCTTTCATTCTGCTCTGGAATCACAGCAGGGAAGAGAAGGGCTTTTCCTGAAGTCTATTAAACTTCCTCCTAACAAAATGTATCAAGGGGACGTGACATCATTTTCTAGATAATCTTAATTTGGCCAGGATCCGTTACTCATTAGTGGTCTTCAAATTGTTTGAGAGGCAGGGAGTACGGCCAGAAGAAATGTGGGTGCTTTTCCTCCTTGGTTTTTAATGTGTTACCCCTGCGACAGGATTGTCTAGGTCCATGCAACTTCTATCTTTATTCTGATTTTTAAAATATTCGAACACTTTTTGAAAATTCGGCCCTGTGTTAGGCCAAAGAGGACCTTCATAGCAAGAAGAGCGCTCCCATTATCATCAGGAATGAATGACTTCAGGAAGAAAAGCAAAGAAAGCTGGAGGAAGGAAAAAGCTGACCTACATATAAAATGCCGCTCCCTTGTTTATTAGGCAGGTTTGCATCTCTGTAAATTCAATGCCTCTGTGCTCTCATTCACGGACAAACAAGAATTTTCCTGTAAGACCGCCACGGTCACATTCTCATTTCCATGCCTGAGAGCCTGAAGCCCGAACAAAGGACTTCAGTTAATTTCATGTGAGCCAAAATGGAATGTGAGTGCCATTCAGAGTCACACACTAGAAAGATTTCAGCTGGGAAGCAGCCCCCACAGTCCTGTGGGGTAAATTCCGGTCGTGTGGTGACAAAGGCCAGGCCCCAGGCCCTGCCTCTCCTTCACCAGGCCCCAGGGACTTCTGGTCCCTGGCCAAGCCCCCAAGCCCCCTGGGGTGCGACAACAGGACTGTCTTTTCTCTTCCTGAATGGAGCTGGTACCTGGCCACTACTCTGTCAAAACAGATCAAGAGATGTGACCTAAGGCAAAGGCAAAGGCACCTCTCGCTTCCTGGGATGGTGTTTCCGCCCCATTCAGTTACTGCTTTGTTTACCTACTTTCACAAAGGGTCTGTAGGAAACAGGACTATGAATCTTCTAGATCAGAGCTGGAGGGGGGAAAAGCAATGGAGGGGAGGGGACCAGCTTCCAAATGGAGGGGGTAGATGATAAAGTGCCAATTTGTGCTAAAAGAACATGGAAAGGAAATGTACCAGAAAAATAACAGTTGGGGGGTGGGGGGGGAGTCACAATGACGAATTTGGTGTAAGTGATTACAACAAAGCAATCGTGGGGACCACGGAAGTCTCAATCTTTTGAGACACTGGCTGTTCTCGATGGTATTGATTAGGATGATCTGGTGATTGTCAGAAAACAACTTCAGGTTGCAGACCGTCATAGTCACTTGGACCGACACCCAAACCACATCCACCTGCACCCGTGAGGGACACATCCAGGCCCTCGGGTGGCTCCCTTTAGCCCTGAAACATCCACACAGACCCACTATTTATAATCCTATCTGTCCTGGAGCAAAGGAGATGAAGCAAGGACACTAAAAAAAAAAAAAAAAAAAAAAGTGTATCCAGGCAATTTCACTCATAGTTCCATTTAGTTCCAGATAGCAACTGCTGATTTTTCAAAGTGCAGGGTTTTTAGATATTCAAGTACCACAGGACTGGAGAAAAGGAGTACTTGAAACCTCGAATAACATTTTCATTTGAAAAGACACATTTTGGAAAAATCTATCCAACAGACTATAAATATAGGCCATTAAATTAAAAATCTGGTTTCAAAATAACACCCTTTTCGGTTGGAAAGATCTTTCTCCAAACTCAGATCCAGCTTTCGAATTGTTTGGTTATCAAAAGCCAGAGCTAGAAAGACTTGGGTTAAAAAAGTAAAATTACCATTGAATGTCTAAAAAAACCCCCAAAACCCCAAACACCTCTTTCTATGAAAATGAGGGACAGGAAAAAAAAGGCAAATGATGACATCCACAGGTGTAGACGAGGAGAGTAACTCCCAGGCTTCCCTGGAGGGATGTTCTCTCAAACCTCAGCAAGCTGAGTTTGTCATGGATCATTCGAACTGGCAGCGGTCTCGGCCATCCGCCTGGTCCAAGTTCCCCGTTTTATCGGTGAAGAAACGAAAGTTCAGAGGGACTTGTCCAGGGTCATACAGCCAGGGAAAGGCAGAGTCCGGTGTCACCGAGACCCTTCCCTCCCCACCAGGCCCTCTCCCGAGACATCACACTGTGGCCATGCCAGGGCAGCTGGACAGGACAGAGGCTGCTGCTTTGGAGACCCCTGGGAGCTAAGGGACACGTCTACCCATACATTTCCATAAAATGAGCTACCGAGATGTTTCTCATTGAAAGGCCCTGCAGTAGAACAGTGTTTCCCAAATTTGCCCTGTGATGAGGATCACCGGGGGCACTTGTCAAAAATTAAAATCTCCAGACCCCTTCCCAGACCCACTGTATTGGCCTCTCCCAGGGGAGGGACCTGGGAGGCTGAATTTTTAACAAGTGCCCCAGGTCACTCTCATCGTTGGCAAAGGTGTGGGGAGACTGTCTTAGGAGACTATAAGGGAGGAACCTGGCTCGTGACTCCAGGGAACTTTCTTGGCCATGTGAGGAGCCACACGGCAGCGTGGGAGGCCCAGGTGCTTCACTCCCAAGCTGACCTGCCTCTTCAGCATCGGCCTAGATGGGCGAGGGCTCACCAGGGTCTCCGTAAGGACACACACGACCACAACAGAATAGCATACATCCTTCACTGCTCTTGGGGACAAGCCTTTTTGATTGGCAAAGCAAAACTGCTGTTCAGACACATTTTTAATAGGGAAACTAGATGTAATTGGCTTAAAAGCAATCAAACGCTGAAAGTGGACAGGAGGGTGAGAACCCTGTCGCTTGTCACCATGGATAACAATGCAATGGAGAAAACCAGTAACTAAGCACAAAAAATAGCCTGGAGCTCCCAGGGACGGAGGCCTACTCCGGCACAGGTATGCCTGGTGGGTTGTCCCCGCTGATGGCATGAGGTCAGATCCAGGTCACCGAGGGAGATGGGGGACCTGAAACAGCCGGTGGGGGACGCGGGTTCCAGGGGAGGTGGCTGGGCCGCGCCAGAGTCCGGGAGGCCTCACTCCAGCTCGGCCTCCACCTGCTCAGTGTCAGAGCACTGGGACTTGTTACGTTCCCACTGGCAAATGGCGTTGGCGTACTCCACCACCAGCTTATCCATCCACGTCAGCGGCTCGGGGAACAGCACGGAACCCTCAAAGAAGCCCAGGTGGCCCCCGTGCAGAGGCAGCACAAACATGACGTTCTCCCGTTTCTCTGCGGGGGGGAAGGCAGCGGAGTGAGTCAGTGACCGGTTAGCTCCAGGGCCGGGGTGGCCCAGGCTTTCCCCACAGGTGCAGGTCAGCAAGAGGGCATCTGACTCCTATCCACTCGGCCTCGTTCACCAGAGCGGGAGGGAGATTAGGTGGGCTGGGCAGGGCGGTGGGATCTAGCAAGTATGGGAGCAGCAGCTTGGCTCTGGCACAGAATGGGCACCAGCTTAAGAAACACTTCGAAATCTAAGTGGTTCTCAAACTTGGACGTAGATTATAGAGACAGCACGCGAGTGAGTCCAGGCACTGGTATTGCTAAAGCTGACCAGGTGATTTCAGTGATATAGCCAGATGTTTCCCAAATTTCACCGTGCCTCCAAATCGCTGGGATAGCACCTTAAAATGCAGATTCTGCTTTAATAGGCCCGGAGGAGGAGCTGAGATTTTGCATTTCTAACAAGCTCCCAGATGATGCCCATGTTAGGTGCTACGGGTGGGGGCCAGGCTTTGAGTAGGGATTCCTAGCATTTATGCTATTATTTACTAGAGAACCAGGTCAACTCAGTGGAGTCCATGTTTTTTCCTTATACTTATCTTTTAAGACTAAACCAGAACTTAAAGCTGCACGTTGTATTGAAGATGCTCGCCATATACAAACTGGCCATGCCGAGCGTGGCTACCCTGGGGCCTGACTTCAGGAGTCCACATGTGGGTTAGTCCCCCAAGCGCTAGGAAAGACCATTACTGGAGATGTGGCCAAGTGGGCAGCTGCGTGTCACTGGGGAGCGCAGGACACATCTGTCTTCCCACGGGATGGACTGACAGGGGTCAGGCTGCTCCAGGTCTTGGAGGCACCGCCTGGCACGCACGGTTCTGGCTCTGCAGGGCCCTTTCCTTGTCTGCTCCCCCTTATTCTTTATTATTTCATAAACTCTGCGTGACAGCATGAGAGCTACGGGTGTTGCTTTGGACATCAGAAGGAAACTGCGCGGCTGCTTTTTCTCACGGCCACACGCGGCTGAGCGGGTCCCTTTTGCGCAGGGAGCCTACGGTTTGCTAGCAGGTTGACGAGAGCTGGCTTTTAGCACCCAACACACCTGCATCACATGCAACACCCCCTCGGAGCAGGGCCCTGAGCTCTGCCCGTCGTATTATGTACTCCTCTAGCTTGGGGTTGGGGAGAACCAGGAGTGCCCCCTGCTCTGGTGAATGCACAGGATATTAACAAGGGAGACGTAACCACAGAGGGCTACAGAGGGCGGGGATCTGAATCACAGCGCAAGGTGTCCTTGCAGGAATTCCCAAGTGTTTCCCTCAGCTGCCCCCCTCTCGTTCCTCCCTCAGCTCCTCTCCAGCATGCAGCGAGACCCGGCCCGCCTGAAGCACAGCGACATTCCCATGAGCAACGTTCTTTACTTTCTCAGTTGCTTATATTTTTAATCCTCAAAGCAGATGGAGAGGCTGTCTGTCCGAAGAGGTAGCAGAACTGGCTTTTCTGTTTTGCGTTTCATGTCAGGTTTTAAGCCGAAATATCTAAGTCCAACTCTCAGACTTAATGGAACCCTAAGCCTGACACGATGATTTCAGAGAACACCAGGGGACTCCCCCAAATCCCTCTTGGCTGTGGATATAAATGATGGTCATCTCCGGCACCAGGATAGGACAGGAGAGGGCTCTGCCCAGGCCCCATCACAGCCGCAGGACTATAAGGCCAGGCTGAATGAGAACTCTGCCATGGGATGTCCTTCCCCATAGAAGCTGGCCTTCAGGAGGTGACAGCAGGGTGAAGGTCACAGAATTTACCAGGGCAATGTGCTGAGTGGCCGAGGGAGCAGCAGGAAGGAACACTTACCTGAAAGAGATTTTGGAATGGTTAGGAGGCTTTCGTGCACCAAGGGGTCATCAGCTGCATTAACCAGCATGAGAGGCACATAGATCTGCAACAAGAAAATAAGGCAGAAATAAACGATCGATCCCCCGTTTTAGACTCCACTGATTCAAGGCTCAAATTCACTACCAGCCACGTCTTTGAAGCAAAGGGAAGAGGGTCGCTACTCAGTTTGCCGCATGGGTGGATTGAGGGTGCCCCGTCTTCCCGGGCAGCAGCATGAATCCTAACCATGTGCTCTTGTGACTGCCTGGCAGGGGGGTGCAGGAGCAAAGCTCCTGGGGTTCTAGGTGACCCACGTGCTCTGAGGGAGTGAGGGCAGGGCTCAGTGGGGCTCCCTGGCAAAATATTTCTGATGATCCTCACAGTATCTCAGGTTAGCCTACCTTTCAGGAAAATGACCTTACGAAGAGTTATGTACCTATTCATTCCGTTTATACTGTGGGGGAGGAAAAAGGGGAGTATGCTCCTCTCCAGACAAGGGAGACTTTCTAGAGGAATCTGAAGGTGAGAAACTGGAGGAGGCTGGTGGATATTGGGAAGCAGTCAACATCCATTTTAGTAAGACAGGCTTTTTCCTTTTAGTGCAGACAGGCTGGTGGGGGCACTCAGACGCTCCTGAACAGCGAGGCCCGGGGAGTTGTTGTGGGCCAGCGAGGCCCAAAACAACAGAGGCTGGTTGTGCCGAGCCGGAGGCCTCTAACACCGGCTCTAGGCCGCTCAACGGCTGTAGTGGCTTAAAGGAAGATGCCCAAAGCCTGGGGGAGGATGCTAACTGAGGGTGGGGGGAGGGGGTGGCCAATATAGCAGATGGCAGAACTGCAATTCACAAATCACCTGCTTCCACTGGGCGAGCAGTGGGCCAAACCAGCAGGTGGACACTGACGGGGATAAATGGGAAGTCCTGTGTTTGAGTAAAAGGAGCACCTGTACAAAGAATGATGAGAGACCAGTTTGGTGGTGGTGCAGGTGAAAAACATAGGGAGTTTATGGTTGGCCACAGCCTTCACCGAATCCACTCCGAACTGGTTGCAGCTGCTGAACACTGCGTTCATATAAGCCAGTCTACCTTGTCAACAGACCTGCTTCTCCTCGTTTGGATACAGAAATACATCTATTCTCCTCTGCGCTCACCAGATCATGGCAGGAACGTTGAGTTTAGTCCTAGCCACCACACTAACAAAATGCACAGGGGCCAAAACAAGGGTCCAAGATTGCAGGAAATCTACACAGGTCTATGAGGAGCCATGGCAGGAAGGGGGCAAGATTTCATGCTAAAGGGAGACTGAGGGACAAATGGGTGTTGCGGCAATTTCCAGGGCTTTTTCACAGCCATGGGAGCAGACTGGTCCCGCTCTGCACCGAGGGGCGGCTCTGGGATTAATATACGGAGGTCACAGAGGGACAGGGTTTGGTTCAGAAACAAAACCCAAGCCAACAGCTGCAGGGGTCCGAGCCCGATTCTTCCACCAAGGGCGCTGGGGAGCGTGCTCGCTGCACGTGTGCTCGCTGGAGGACGACGGGCCACTGACTGGGAGAGGCTGCTCGCTCCGAGTTCATGCTCACCCTGTGCAGGTACCGCATGCAGCTTTCCTCCTCGTAATATTCCTTCAGGGAGGTATAGCCGTGGAACTTCCTGCGACACACACACATGCAAAGGAGAAGGACAAAGCAGTACTTGTCACAAGACCGGATGCTGAGCTGACTCTGCCACCTCCAGGCTCTGTGACCTGAGGCAAACTCTTTAACCTCTCTGAGCTCCTCCCTCTGTAAAATGGAGCTAAAGGCGGTACCTTCCTGAATGGCATTAAAGTGCATGCCAGCACCGTGCCTGGCCCAGAGTCATTACTCAGAAAGTGCAATCCACAGTATTTATGAGCAGATGTTAACACCCTTCGAGTCAGGATAAAACCAGAGGTCACTGTGGACACTAGGAAACTGACATTCAAAGGCATTTATGAGAACTTTCTCAACAGAATTCTTCCTGGCAGAGGAACCCCAGCCCCTGGGAACTGGAAAGAAACATGTCTCAGGTAACGGATGCGAGACAGATTCAAAGTTGCCAATTCTGCAAACCCATGGAGCAGCAGTCAGAGAGGCTTAACAGAACCTTCCCTGTTCCCGCCCTGAAGTCCAGCAGCTCGGCTCTGCCCTATGCTCTGTTCAGCCTGGAGCTCTGACACCAGCAGGCCGACTCAGGCCCAGGCCGAAGGATCTCTGGAAACCTCTTTCTGACACACCTTAGGGCCTCTGGTTTCTGACTGGTGGTTTTGTTCTATTCTGACTGGGGTCTTCACGAGACCATGCCTCCCCGGAAGCTGTGGATGTCCTTCCCAGAAGGACCCAGGGAGTGCAGGCTGCACTGTGAGGGCCCACTCGACAGGGAGTGGCCAAGGGCAGCTATCATCTCTGGGGCACCTGTCCTCATGAAAGCAGTCCGTCTGCGGTCTCAGCGGGCTGGGAAGCACACCAGTCCTCCAGTGTTCCTGATGACGGGCTGATGAGGAGGCTGCCCAGCCCGTCATGTTCATGGAAACTGCGACAAGCCAGCACAATTCAAAAGGGAGAGCTTTAGGGAGAGTTGAAGAACATTCTCTTTGGGGCTTACACCAATTCAGGAGATGGGTGGGAGTTTAAATGTTTGGGTTCTGTCTCATTAGATACCACAATAAAGTCACACGATCCAGTGAGGTTGGGCGGAATCCATTCTCACCTTCTCAACGTACTAGCGATTTTCTCGTTTGTTTTCTTTGCCTAACTGTGGGCAAATTTCAAGGTTGCCTGGTGTAAGAAAGCTACTAAAATGCCATAAGGAAGATAAGTACCCTCAGGTCAATATCCGCCTATCTATTGGATGAACCCTAGCTTGCTTTAGACCACGCCTGAAGGTATCAAATGGTCACTGTCAAAAGAATGAGGTTTTTTTTTTTTTAAGATTTATTTATTTATTTGACAGAGAGAGGAGAGCACACAAGCAGGGGGAGCAGCAGGCAGAGGCAGAGGGAGAAGCAGGCTCCCCGCGGAGCAGGGAGCCCGATGCGGGACTTGATCCCAGGACCCCGGGATCATGACTTGAGCCAAAGGCAGACGCTTAACTGAAGGCAGACGCTTAACCGACTGAGTCACCCAGGCGCCCCAAGGATGAGGTTTTTAAAGAGAACAGTGAGGTCAGAGATCAACAGTTGAGGTTCCAGCTAAGGCTAAGCTCAATAAGCTCAATCAGAAATTACATGTACCAGGGAAGAGGACATTGTTAGGGTCTCAGCCTCAGGTGCCTGAAGGGGGCGGACAGGTGAAGGGTAAAGGAACAAAGTGGGCGGGGTTTGCATAGGACACTCAGAGGAGAGACTTCTTGTCCCCAAAGAAAGAGGCTCTGTTTTCTTGCAACAGACAGCCCTCTTGGTCTATTTTTTGTTTTGTTTGGTTTTGTTTTACTTTTGATAGAGACATGGGCAGGTACAAGAAATACTTCCCTTTCCTGCCAATGCAAATTATGTGGCAACTGATCCCTGCCCCAGGGTCAGAGCACAGCAGGCAGGGTAAGGACTATGAACAGGAGGGTGTACGCACCCCAGCTCCCCAGTTCCAGCTCAGTTATGCCGCACAAGAGTGCAGAATGAGTGGTGAGATCCTCCCCTTGTTTTCTAAGAGCAACTAGAAATCTGGATTTTTCTGTGCGATCTTCAGTTTTTAAACATCAGACATTTATTCAAAGAATAAAAAAAGCCCTGGGGCCCCTGGGTGGCACAGTCGGTTAAGCGACTGACTCTTGGTTTTGGCTCAGGTCATGATCTCGTGGTTCGTGGGATCAAGCCCCACGCTGGGCTCCACGCTCAGCAAGGAGTCTGCGTGAGTTTCTCTTTCCCTCTCCCTCTGCTCCTCCCCCCGTGTGCTCTCTCTCTCTCTCTCTCAATAAATAAGTCTTTAGAAACAAAAAAAAACAAAACAAAAAAACCCCTTAACACTAAAGTGGGCGAAGAAAGCCCTCGTGCTGGGCAGTGCTGGCCTGCAGCCTCCTGCCCAGCAGTCCCGTCCCCGAGCATGTGCACACCTCATCACGTTGTCATCGATCTGCATCAGGGATGTGGCTGTGTAGAGGCGGCTCAAGTCTGTGTCCTCCAGGCTCTGGGGTTTCTTAACATGGTCTCCAAAAAGAGCTTGCCTAGAATGAGACATAACAGTAGACAATAAAAAGCAGACGATAAACCAAATCATCATGTTGTACACTTGAAACATCTGACAATTTTGTCAATTATACCTCAATAAAGCTGAAAAATATTTTAAAGAACGGATGATAAACACCGACAGCAAAGCCCACTTCCTGGCCCAGAGGCAAGCCAGGAGAGTCTTTGGGAAGGCATATGGGGGCAAGTTAGAAATAGATCCCTTCAGCTTTCAGCATGTCCCAGAGGATAAGCTGGTAATGTTGACTTTTGAATAACTGCAGAAAGATGATTGTCAAGATCTTCTTTTCCTTTTCAGGGGCAGCTAGGCAGAGATCGGGTTTGAGCCTAGGTGAATACAGCTGACCCTTGAACAATATAGGGGTAGGGGCACCAACTTGTGGCACAGTCAAAAATCCATATAGAGCTTCTGACTCCCCCCAAACCTAACTACTAATATCCTACTGTTGACCTAAAGCCTTGCCCATAACATAGTCGATTAACACATATTTTGTATGTTACATGTATGATACTCTGTATTCCTACAATAAAGAAAGCTAGAGAAAAGAAAACGTTATTGAAAAAATCATAAGGAAGAGATAATACTTTTATGGCACTGGCCTGAGAAAAATCCATGTATAGGTGGACCCACACAGTTCAAACCCGCCTTGTTCAAGGGTCGACTGTATTACAAATCCTTCGCTGCAGGGGAGGTTTTAGGATGGGCTCTGTGGTGAGTGGGAGGTGGTCAGCCAAACTGTGTGGGGGCCTTCATCTACGGTTGTGGGGGCCTGTCTTTACAATGGAGCTGACACTGCCCCTTTCTCTTGAGGAGCTGTTTTTGTCACTTAACAAGGAAGACAGCAGTAAACCCATCTAGCGTTGGGGCTAGTCAATGGCTCTCCAACATGTCAGCTCAAAAGCTGATGTATACTCAGAAGAGTCGTCATTTCTCTTAAGAAAAAGATCCATCTTGAGAGGATGATAATAAGGGTAGGGATCAAAAAGTGCACATTTAGACTTTTCATTCCCTGCAAGGTCTCAGGCACACAGTTGATGGAGGACTGAGTTTGCGGCCTGGCCCTACGGTGAGAAAGGTCGTCATGGAAACTAAATGTTCTGGTATCTACTCACAACCTCTCTCAAAGAGGAACACATGTCCTTAGCATTTTTCCCCCCAAAGATTACTGGGAAGATTATATACCCAGAGTTTAGAATTCACAGTTTAAAGTGGCCCTAAAATTTCTAAATATTTGGGGCGCCTGGGTGGCTCAGTCATTAAGTGTCTGCCTTCGGCTCAGGTCATGCTCCCAGGGTCCTGGGATCGAGCCCCGCATCGGGCTCCCTGCCCCACAGGAAGTCTGCTTCTCCCGCTCCCACTCCCCCGGCTTGTGTTCCCTCTCTCGCTGTCTCTCTCGCTGTCAAAAAATAAATAAAAATCTTTAAAAAAAAATTTCTAAATATTTGGCTGTCTGTAGTAAATTTTAAAAATGTAAATACACCTAGAATACGTTCAGAGGACTCTTTCAGTTTGTTAAGAATTACATGTTGGACCTTCTGGACTAATTAATTAGTGGCAAGACTGGGCCCTGTAGCAAAACAAACGTTCTCTGGGAGGAAACTGCTTCCCATTCCAGAGGTGTGGAGAGGCTGACAGAGGCACTTGGTGTCAGAGGTTTGGCTTGGTCCCTTCTGGAACCTCAGCAAACCCCCAGTCCCATCTGAACCTCAGCTGAGCCACGCCTGACTCAGGGCCCAAACACCATGAGCTGAGAGAAGACAGTTTACATCCAGTCAGCCCAGGGAACAGAAGTCTCTTCCTGTCCTCCACCCACCCGTCACAAGGACCCAGCAGCTTGGCAGCCTGAGGAGCCTGCGAGCACCAGCCTTGCCCAGACTCCCCGTGAACACCGCCCACAGGAAGCCCAGTCTGGGGTGCTTGGCTGGGATGGGCAGTACCCTATTTTCTTTCAACCACTGAAATAAAAAGAATAAGCAGCTGATCATTCAGTCAGATTGCCTTTCCCAGGATGACATCAACCCCCTACCTAAAATTGTATTGTTTGAGCGCCCATGATGTGCCAGGCTCTGGGGGAAATCAAAACCAGCCCAGGCCCTCCAGTGCTTTACAGTTTAGTTCAAGACATAGGATTCACACCGGGGAAGCGACAGAAACACAACTTGGGGGTGGAGGAGTTGCCTTCATGGAGGAGACCTGAGATGGACCTAGAGTGTGGGCAAACATGATGGGAGGGGCATTCTGGGCAAGGCCCCAGTGGTGTGGGAGGGGCCAGAGGGCATGTGAGCCTCCATGTGGCCCAGTCCAGCTCGAGGGAAGGCAGGTGCGGGGGAAGCGGGAGGGACGGTATCCATAATAACAATCAAAACAATAAAACCATCGCTAATATTTATTGACTTCTCTAAGTGGTGGTCAGAAGCTACCCCACCGAAGGATTCTGAGCAGGACTGAGGCAAGACGAGCATGGGGAACATGCAGAGGTGGGAACAGGGCAGTGTGGACACTATGCGGTGCCCAGCAGCTAGACTCCTGTCCTGCAGCTGCTGGTCAGAGCCCCACGAGCCCACAGAGGATGACGATGCTTGATCCCGCAGCACAAGAGTAGCCCAAGGAGAAAGGTTCCTAAACCATGACAAGCCACCGTCAGGATTGCTCCAACTAGGGAAAGATTGGTGTAGAAGGGTTTCTCGTCTTGGATATATCGGGAATCATGAAGGCAGGACGCGATCTGGTGGATTTGGCAGCTCGGGACAAGTTTGTTCCTAAGCAAGTCACAAAGCAGCCGGCAGAGAAGCGGAAGCACCCCTGCCTTCATTATATTTTTCTGGAAACACCAGAGTTCTGGCTTTTAGTGACTCGAAAATAAGCTCAGAAAGGAACCGTCTCCTGGGAGAACATGGGAGGCCTGGTACCTGTGTGAGAGGATGATCTTCTTCATGTTGTCAGCCATGAGGAAGTTGTAGAAGCGTCGGCACTGATCCCACTGCATGAAGGTCTCCTGGGCCCTGAAAGAACGGCAGACCAGAGTGAGAGACCACGCCGGGAGGGACACACTGGCGCCCCCACCCTGGAGAAGGTGCTCGAAGCACTTCTACCCCGGAGGCGGCGGCGCCGGCTCCCGACCCCGAAACACAGGTCTCTGCGCGTGGACTCAAACTCTCCGTAGAGAGACTGATGGAGACACCAAAACAGCCTCGCTGAACATGAGGCGCCAGTGAGAAAGTTCTCTAGGGGCACAGTCTTTGCGGGGTGACAGTCCCGACACCCTCGTCCAGCACGGCGGCCTTCTCTTTGTCACAGAACCTGCCAGTACTGGTGTTTGAACACCTCTATTCGGCTTCCTACTCTGCAGGAAGGTTTTTCTGGCTTAATAACGGAGTGTGTAAGGGGAGGGTGGGTGTGGAGAGGTACCGTGCAGGGAAAAACCTAAAAGAACTTCTTTTGTTGCTGTTTGAGAAGCAAAGGGAAACCTGTTTTTTTTTTTTAAGATTTTTACTTATTTATTTGAAAGAGAGTAAGCGAAAGAGAGCATGAGCAGGGGGAGGGGGAGAGGCAGACTCCCCTGCTGGGCAGGGGAGCCCGATGCGTGCGGGACTCGATCCCAGAACCCCGGGATCATGACCTGAGCCAAAGGCAGTCGCTAAACTGACTGAGCCACCCAGGCACCCCATTTGAGCTCTCTTTTGATTAGCCTTAGAATATTCAAGGGGCAAGGAAACGGAAGAAGTAGAGCTAGTGTGTGCAGTCGGCATGACTCGGCCTACCTGACATGAGGGTCATCGCCTGACACCCCAGCAGCGGCACTAGGCAGGTAATATTCTCCCCACTCCAGATTAGGAGACTACCATGGACTCAGAGAGGTCAAGAGACTGGCTGCGGGTCACACTAGGGCAGTAAGGTGCAACCTTCTCTATGCGCCGGCACGGCAGATTTCCTCGGCCACATGGCAGGTGAGCAAATGGCAATGTGCTACCTCCCCGCCGACCCTGGATCGGCCCTTCCCACTCAGTGTTCTCTTCCCTGCATGTGAACCCACAGGTGCCACGGAGTCCATGCTAACCCCCACTCTGCGCTGAGTCTCAAGGCCTGCTCCAGCCCTGGGAATGAATCTGGGTTTCACCATTCCCACACATCATCCATTGGTTTCATATCCCAGACGGCCAAGGAGGGGACTGGGTGGTTCACAGCTATTTTCGAAAAATCCAGGGAGTTTATAAAGTCATTTCCCCAAGGCTGCCACATTTCAGTTTTGGAATGGCAAACATTTCCTGTAATATTGTGGTTAAAAAATAAGAGCTAATGGGATGTTAAAAGTGAAAGGGTTTGTGGCTTTCATGGTCTGTGACATGCTCCTACGCCATGGGCTAAGGCTCAAAGGGAAGACTAAGACTGCCTTCAAAGGTCAAAAGTCCATTCTATAAATGCACAAGGGGCTCCCCAAACACTGCAGAAACAGAAAGGATGGGCCAGATCACTAGAAGCAGGAGCCCGACTAAGGCAGGGATCTGGACCCTGGTCTGAGCAAGGAGGGAGGAGGGAAGTCACCCGAAGTCACCCGATCCATGAACCAAAACCTGCTTCCCCTGCCAGCACCCCGTCCTCTGACCCTGGACCCAGGCTCCCCTTCCTCAGAGAGCTGACAGTCTCATTGTCTCAGCTTTCTTTGGCCCTGGGCTGTTTCTGCCTTTGCTGACTTCCTGTTTTGGTTAGTATGTCCTGCGTATGGAGGGGATGCAGAGGGAAGGAAGCAGAGGGAAGGAAGCAGGGGGAGGGGGGCTGGTCATACACGTAAGACATGAAAGCAGCTCCAGCACTGCAGAGGATCTTGAGATTGACGACCACCACAGGAGCCACTCCCTGAAAGGCTCTGGGGACCCCCAGTGGCTCAGGGCTCGAGGCGGCCCAGGATGAGGCTGCTGCAACCATTATCCCGCTCAGTGCTGGCTGACACGGATTCCTAGCATCTCTGGCTTTACCACTCAGCATACGTAGGGGCTTTCACCACCTTTGGGTATAAAATTACAGAACTGAAACTTAATTTTATATTGGCTTTATAAAACCTAATCAAGAGTAATGTGTTATAAATACATTCATTCCATATATTTTTTAAAAGGCCTGATTTCTTCAAGACCACCACCACCAACAACATATGGAAGGCAATCACAGAAGGGAATCTAGAGACTCAAAGAAACCTCCAAGACAGATCAACAAATGCAATGCATAGGCATTACGTGGATCCTGATTCAAATAAGCCAACCGTTAAAAAACTTCTGTGAAACAATCAAGAAAATCTGAACCCTGAGTAGAAATGGGATATTAGGGAATCATTCATTTCTCAGTATGATAATGGTATTGTGGTTATATTTAAGAAAAAGTCCTTAGAGTCTTTTAGTGCAAACTAATGACGTACTTTCAGATGAAATGATATGATGCCTGGGATTTGCTTTAAAATAATTCAGTTTCAGGGCGCCTGGGTGGCTCAGATTGTTAAGCGTCTGCCTTTGGCTCAGGTCACGATCTCAGGGTCCTGGGATCAAGCCCCGCACCTGCTTCTCCCTCTCCCTCTGCCTGCCGCTCCCCCAGCTTGTGCGCTCGCTCGCTCTCTCTGTCACCTAAATAAATAAAATCTAAAAAAAAAAATAATTCAGGTTCTGGGAAAGGGGGTGTGCATGAGGTGTAAAGGGAACAGAGCGAGAATCCCAAGCAGACTCCCCACTGAGTGTGGAGCCCCACGTGGGGCTCAATCTCATGACCCTGAGATCATGACCTGAGCCGAAACCAAGAGTTGGACCCTCAACCGCCTGAGCCACCCAGGCGCCCCAGGAGATGGATTTTTAAATCATTTAGAAGAGGGTTCAAATGAAACGGGCATCTATAGTCACGTCCAGGGCAATCCACTAGGGCTGAGCCAACTGCTTCATGCCGCTGGGGGGCTGCTCAGAGAAAGCTCAACTTCCCAACTCATATTTTGCACAGTGAGTGGACCAAGCACTGACTAAAAGGGACTGAAGTCAGAAGAGAATGAGCTGGGGAAAGAATTCAAATCTCCTGACTCAAGTAAGATCTCAGAGTGCTGAGAGGCTGTGAGAGTGGCCAAACCGCTTTTCTGGAGTCTTCGAGAAGACACGGAGGGTGACAGTGAGAGAGAGTTTCTGTGAGACTACGTGTCTATGACTCTAAGAGTCCAGAAAGGGACGAGAAGGCAGGCATGCTGCAAATTAAGGCGGGTGATGAATTTACAGGGTGTGGATGTAGGCAATATTAAAACACACCTTGAAAGTAATATGCTAACAAAACTGCAAAATCGCGGTACCTTAAGTATTTTCCTGAAATGCTACCACACCAATGTAAGAAAACTGTTTTTATTTGGGGAGGGGAGTTTCTCTTCCAGGCTTTGCCCATCTACAATCTTTTTTTCCTTTTTAATTTTTAGTCATGGTGGTAAAAAACACGTAAGATTTACCTTCTTAACCATTTTTAAGTATGCAGTTCAGTAGTGTTAACTATATTGTTGTGTAACAGATCTCCGGAGCTTTTCCATCTTGCAAATCTGAAGGTCTATATCCATTAAAGTAGGACTTCCCATTTCCTCCACCCTACTATCATACTTTTACATGGTTGCCTTCCTCACTACATTTCTCCCCATTTTATTATTTTATTATCATTATTTTTAAGTAGGCTTCATGCCCAGCATGGAGCCCAATGCAGGGCTTGAACTCACGACCCTGAGATCAAGACCTGAGCTGAGATCAAGAGTCAGACGCTTAACCGACTGAGCCACCCAGGCGCCCCCCTCACTACTTTTTATATATATATACATTCAGTCATGCTACATATTTTCTTGATTCTTTAAAATATAAAATCTTCCTTGTTTGCCACTGTACTTTGTGGATCATAAGTTACAATTCTCTCTCATGCTGGACCTGTGCTGGTTATCTCTAGCTTGGCCCTACCAGAGAGTTATACCGTAGTGGGGGCAAAACCAAGACCAGCCTTGAACAGTGTGGCTTTTGGGAGGAAGGAGAGTGGAGTTTCTGGACCCGAAAGACCCAGGCTAGGGAGCTCTGGGGCAGAGAGGTCAGCTTGAGAGTGCAGGCAAAAGAAAACCATCTCTGTACTGGGGACTGGGCCCAGAATCCTTCACTGCAGCCAAGCTTTGGGGCAGGATGGGGCTTGGAGCTCAGACAAAGGTAGGGATGGCCACCCACTAACCTGCTCTCTGCCTGATAAGGATATCTTCCCTTAGGATGTACTTTTATAGGAATGTGATTACTAAGTGAAAGGGTCTGTCACACACTCTTGTTTTTCTGATAGAAAAAAATTAGCAATAAAAACAATAAGCAAAAATCCCCAAGATGCCACAGGCAAGCCATTTGGTCAGCTTCACAACCCACTGGTGGAAAAGCCAAGCTGTGTCCTAGGTTGGAGTTCTGCCCACAGAGTTTTGTCTACACTCAGCGGATTCTCCCCCTTCGCTTGGCTCTGATACAAAATTACTGATTGCTAAAACTGTCATACAGCTCTTCCACTGTGAACAGGTTTGATGAAGGGGTAACTGGATAGAAGGACTTTATGAATGGCAGCCCTTGCCCCTTGCTTCTGTCATAAATGCATCCACAGCCTGGAGTCGCCCATTCAGAGCAAAACAAAGAATATACACACCATTTGGCCAGAAACGTGGGGCCTGGCCTTCTCTGCAGCAGGAAAGCCTGCTTAAAAACACCATGCTAAGACCCAGCGGTGCTCACACACCCACTCAGCCAGGAGAAGGACTAGACGTAGGGAGATCTGGTAACTTCTCCATTACCCTCGAAGGGCCCCCCCCCGCAACCCCGCCTGGGTCCTACCCCACTGACCTCTCTACCCTCACCTCCTTCCCAAATCCCTCCCCACTGGACTGAGGACTTCCTCAGCACCATATGCCTAGCGTGTAATATTTTATTTTACTTAAAGATTTTATTTATTTATTTATTAGAGAGCGAAGGGGAGTGGCAGACGGAGAGGAAGAGGGAGAATCCCAAGTAGACTCCACACTGTGTGTGGAGCTAGATGTGGGGCTCGACCCCATGACCCTGAGATCAGGACCTGAGCTGAGATCGAGAGTCAAATGCTCAACAGACTGAGCCCCACAGGCGCCCCGCCTAGTGTGTAATCTATTAGTGACATGTACTTGGTTTGCTGCTTTGCAAACATTCTATAGTCGGGAAGTGCTGTGAGGTCCTCCGATGCAGACTATCTCCTATAGCCGGCAGATTCTGCAATGCAAGATTGTTGAGGGCTTCCTTAGGAATGAAGAATTGATTTTACCTGAAACTGGTCCAAAAAAAGCTTCCCTTCACTTTTCTTTAAGCCCCACGAGGGGCTGTGTCCCCATTACCCAGAAGGGTGTCTAGCTGAATGAACCAAATGAGTCAAGGGATGACTTATCTGCAGGTCATCTTCTGGTACCACTTCTTTTCCCTCTCACACTCCTGTCTGGTCACCACTCACTGGACGAATTTATAAGCAAGAGTCTTCATAACAAAGTTTCAAATGATGAATTCACCCAGAGCTAGACTGAGTCTGACCACACACACTTCCAGGTCTAGCGGGCAGCGGTTTGTGCTGAGGGAAGGAGGCTAAGTCTGGGGGACCTGTACCCCCCTTTCAGTGGCTCAGCACATCACAAACATGGGTTTCTCTAGCGGCAGCGAGGCTTTGCTAACTACGGCAAGCGGGCGCTGGCTTCTGGGCCTCGGGTCGGCTCTGGGGTGAGAAGCCAGCGGGAGGGGACGGGTCACTGACAAGCGGTTCCCGGGACTCAACTAGGCGAGATTTACCAGCGGCATGGACTCCCGTGCGGCCCCTGCAGAGGCAGGCGAGCCCTCCCTGCTCCGCTTCGGCGTAAACGAAGCATGGCTGCCACGTCCCAGTGCTGAAAAGGCTCATCGCCCTCAAGCCTTGGCAGGAAAAAAAGGTGACACTGGTTTAAAGTAAGGCACTGTCCTTCGGTGAGTAGGTCTGGTTACGCTGTTGAGGGCACCTGAGCCCTGGGCAGTGCCCACATACCCAGGGCCCACCCCTTCCAGTATGTCGGGCCACAGGATATTACTTCTCTGTGCTCCAGGGGACGAGGCTGCCTCTTTCTCTCCTCAGTGGATGAGGTTGATGTGACAGTAGGTAATCAGGAGTCTGAAGATCTCGGAGGTCTCAAAGAGGGGTGGTGGGGACAGCGCCTCACAGACTCTAGAATCTTGAGTTTCCCCCTCCAGAGTTCACCAAACACGCATTTCATGTGCTCTTGCCAACGGCAGGTGGCGCTCGTGCAGCAAAATGAAATGCAGCTGCTGTCACTTAAGATTTTGGGCTTTGGTGGGGTCGGGGGGAGAAAACAAACTGGTCCCGAATCCTCCTACTTATCAAATGCTGTGATCTCTGAACACAAAGTCCGTGCTCACAGTGATTTCACACCACTGGGTTTAGGAAGGGACCCGAGCGATTCCAATTTTACAGGTGATAGCAGCCTTGCTGAAAACTGGGCCATTCGTCAGGTGAGAGCAGGCAGGGTCCTCATGCCAGGCCCTGCTCCCTTGAATCCTGAGGTAGGCCCTTTACTCTCCCAGCGACTGGGTGCGGTGGGACTTCTGCTAACTCCGGTTACATAATGGCTACGAATTGGGAACTGGATATTTCTAGTCAAGCCAAGATAAAGGGACGAGTGCTTTCAGCTGGCTCTCCAGAGCACAGAGGGGACTGAAAGGGAGGATTCCCAGCAGGAGGATGAGGGGACCAACCTCGTCCGGTGACAGCAGAGCTGGAGGGGCCACTGAGGTCCCCAGGCCCACTGGCTGTTAAATGTGGCTACATAACAGAAGTGACCTGTGATGTGTATCCAAATGCAGATTCCTGGGCCCATGCCCCAGATTCTTGAGTCCGAATCTCCAGGGCTGGGGCCCAAGAAACTGAATTTATTTCTAAGATGATCCCCCAAGTGATTCTTAATGAAGCGAAACAGTCACCAGTTCCCCAGACTGGTCTTTGTGACCCACTGGCCTAACCTACACTTCTTGTCTCACAGAGACTGAGGATAAGTACCGGTTACCGACTTACTTTCTACATGCCTCTCCTGCATATGCATTCACTGCTTGGACGCTCACCATGGTGCTATGAGGTGGGTACAACTTAGCATTACTGTCATCTCCACCATGCAGGTGAGGAAAACTGGAGCCCAAGCCTCGGCCCTTGAACTCAGGAAAGGCTCCATCGGGGATGTGTTTTAAGTCTTCTTTTGGGTACATTTAAATCCTCCCTTTGGGCCAACTTGATGCCTCACGGGCAGAGCCTGAATTCTGGGCCCGCATTTGCCCTTTGGATGTGCTGTCTTCAAATTCCAGTAATATATATTTCTGGAACTAACAGGCAGCCTCTCTCTCTCAGAAAATGCTCAAACAGGTTGAAACTATAGAGAGAGAGAGAAGAGGTGAGGCAAAAAGGCAGGAATCACTTATTAACTATAAGGACTGTTTGGCATTAGGTTGGATCAATAAGGGAGACTTTCTTTACTTTCTTATGCAATTCTGGATTTCTTCAAGAGATCTTTAATAACTGGTCGTACCCATTTGAAATATAGAAGACATTATCGTGAAGAGGGAGTATGGGGAAAAATGTGAATGCATTTGAAGAGTCTGGAGAGGTGTGTGAATGAAGGTTTGTGTGTGTGTGTGTGTGTGTGTGTGTGTGTGTGTGTGTGTGTGTGTGTGTGTGTGTGTGTGTGCTTGGTGACTCTTGAGAGATCTGGGACAACACTGTTCTCGATGAGGAGGCAGAGCAGATAATGCCCTCCTAGGGCTCATCCCGTGGGGCTCTGTTGGCAGGAGACTAAGGGGCGAGGTAAACCTTTATCCGCCAGGTCATCTCCTTTGTGGTGATGTCTGGGATGTCTATGAGAGGTGGGCACTTAAGGTGAGGGCACAGATTAAGTGGTTCCGAGAGACCCCTTCCCCATGCCATCTGCGACTCAACGCTCCTGTAGGCAGGAGGGCTCTGCTCTCAGACTCTGGCTCTTGAGTTCTTCCATAAACCCACGGTCCTACAAAACTTTTGGAGCATGAACAGATTAAGTCACCTCACAGAGACTCCATAGGGAAACCGCAGATGTTATGGGGGACTTTGGCTTATTCAGTTACAGATCTGATCCCCAAATATAGCTGCAGATCGGGCTTAAGGAGTCTGGTAAGACAGCTCCAGTGTATGACGTAAAAGCGAGACAGGGTGACTCCAGGACCCACACACTTCTGCTCAGTCCGCCACCGCATTCCCTCTGGTCTTCACAGATGTGTGCCAGCGTCCCGGGGCATCTCAACCAACACCCGAGGAGGGGAGAGGTGGGGGCGCGGGCGTCACTCACCTCAGAGCGCTGTAGCCCTGGCACACGCTGACGCAGCACAGGACTTTCTCTTGGTTTGCCTGAGTCTCCCCCAAGTATTTACACACGATGTTACCACCCAGGCTGAAGCCCACGACGACCAGCTGGGTCTGGGGATATGTCTTCTTGATGTAGTTGACCATGGCTCCAAATTCCCAGGTGCAACCTGTGGGCAGAGAGGTAAGACCACTCAATCATTTTAGGTGCAACAACATGATTGCCCTGGAGAGAGAGCTGGAGGGTTCCTGAGTGCCAAGATGCTAACCGAGAGAGGAGTGTGTATGTGTGGAGAGAGAGGCAGGGAGGGAGGCATATACACAGACAGAGACACTTCTCTTTGGCTACCTGGAGAGAAGTTTCCAGATAATCCTCTGTATAGAGGAGACCCACCCTTAGTGGTGCCCATGAGGGGAGGTACCATGTATCACACAGATGTGCAATGCTCTCTGAAGGCGGGTTGTGGAAAAACCTGTCTAGAGGTACATGGAAATCAAAACAGATATACAGGGTGTCATGAGAACAGGAGTTCGCACACGGATACACACAGAAGCAACAACAAAAACCTTTGGGATCAGCTTCTTCGGCTACAAAACAGGATGCTATACCCATGTGTACAATGACTCATGGTGTCAAGAAAAGAACCAAGTGGATGTTATTTACGGGACTTTCTTGTCAGCGTGGGGGAAGGAAGGAAAGACAAACTTCAGTCCGGAGGGATGGCCAGGATGCTCCATAGGATTAAGATAAAATGTCCTTGGGGACGTGAGGACAGAGTGCCAAGGGAGGCAGGCTCACTGAGAAACACACAGAGGAGACCTCTGTGTAGAGAGGGTCTTGTTTGTCCGGGAGGCACGATCTCAGCTGGTCCCCCTGGGAAGCCTGCAGAGCCGTGTTCTCTCCGCAGCTTTGCTAAGAGGAGGAGGTTAGTGCCATCCATGGGTGAAGGGATTTGTCACATCCTTCTGAGACCCGACCCCAGCCTCCTCGGGGAGCCAACTTAAAATAAAACCTAACAGGGAAAGTTAACGGATGATGGCAAGACACGTGCATATGACAGACCAGCAATGAGGAGACTGTGGGTTTACAGTGGGAACAGGCTGTGGACCTCGGCACCTGCTCAGAGGTCTGGCCATCCCTCATGGGAGTTGAACAGCTTCTTCCCTAACCGGGAGGCCATGGGGGATGCTGCCTTTTGAGCAGCCTCTTACAGCTTCCTTTCATGGAGGGACACAGCCTCAGGCAGGCCAGCACAACCCCAGGTTGGGGGGGTGGTTCTCAAACTACAGTGGATACAGGATCACCTGGGAGGACATTGGACATGGGCAGCCCTGGGCTTCACCCCCAGACGAGCTGATTTAGTAAGATGGGGCCAGGCCCAGGAACCTATATTTTTTGAATAGGTAAAACATGCATATGGCACAAAATTCAAATAACATTAGAGATGTGGTAACTGGTAATTTCTCATATTCTTAGAAAAAATGTCAGTGGTAGCACACAGATTTAGTACCTTGTTTACTTTTTCTTTTTTTAACAATATGTCTTGAAAGCCACTGTGTAACAATACACAGAAATCTGCCCTATTCTTTTTTTTTTTTTTAAGTCATCTCTACCCTCAACATGGGGCTCGAACTCATGGCCCTGAGATCAAGTATCGCACGCTCCACCGACGGAGCCGGCCAGGCGCCCCTGCCCTGTTCTTTTTTATTTTTATTTGACGAGGCATAACATAACACTCAGGAAAGTGCACGATGAATTTGTACACGCTTACACCCACGTAAACACTGCCCAAACCACGTAAACCATGGTTTAAATTACTTGAAACAAGTCATTGTAGCCTAACAATCAAAAAGGCTAATCTAGGTTTCTAGATTTTTCTCCAAAGCAGTGTTCTTTGATCCGATTGCTTTGATCTGACACCCAGAAAATCACCCGGGGATCTTGTAAAACACCAACACTAATGCCTGCGCCTCCCCCCCCCCCCCCCCCCCGCCCATTAAATCCGAAATGTCTGGGCGTGGGGCCTGGTCTTTTACCAGATCTCCAGGTGCCTCCGAAGTGCACCCAGGCATGAGAACCACTGATGTAGGAACAGGGACCGCTCTGGCTCCGACAAATCTGGGAAAGGTGTTTCTGGAGCTACTCTCACTCTGCCTGCGGGCCATCCCTTCACAGACCTCCTTTCCTGTCCGCCTGCAGTAAGCGACCTTCCCACAGGG
Organism: Eumetopias jubatus; assembly: GCF_037043125.1. Taxonomy (NCBI): domain Eukaryota; kingdom Metazoa; phylum Chordata; class Mammalia; order Carnivora; family Otariidae; genus Eumetopias; species Eumetopias jubatus. The sequence goes on from NW_028274813.1 coordinate 123,781,366, forward strand.
AGGCACTACTCTACTTTTGGAAGTTTCCTCAGCAGGGCTGTTGGCCTGGTATCTCCTCAAAGCCAGGTTTCTACACAACCAGACACCTCCTCCAGGTCCACCAAACGCCCCCCGGGAATGGTTTTATTATGTACCTACACCAGTTTTTCAATAAAATTCCAGCTAGTTAAAAAACCCAGCGCAAATAAAGAATAAAAAAAATATGTTTAAGTCCCTTTAGGCCAGTTTCAGCTAGGCTCCAGACACGCAGCGTGTCCCTCATGCTGGAGAAGAGGTTTGTGCAGCTTATGATGGGAACATCATTTGCTTGCATGAGAAATGGTATCAAGGGACTTATTTTAAATTGTTACTAAAATCTTCACTTTTCCACCATTTCCTTGGGGTTCTGCCTAATTTCATTCATCCCTTGGCTATTTACAACTCTATGTTTTGTTCTAATATGGAAGGAACCTCTACTAGGTGATGTGCTCTGTACAATAAAGACATGCTCGGTCTTGTTCCCCACTGCATCTGTGGGGCCCGGTGCTGGGTGGCCCCTGGGTCAGTACCACCTAAATGAAGGGACGAAAACCTGGGTGCACTGTGTCCCAAGCCCTGTCCTGGGAACATAAACACAGCGGAGGAAGCAGATCCAAAGGGATGAAATGACTTGCCAGACCTCACACAGTGAGCAGGTGGGAGCGCAGGACTTTGGATCCACATCTAACCCCAAACCCAAGTCCTTTGCCTCATAACACAAACCGACACAAGTAATAGTACTGCAGGGATTTACTTTTTCATTTTTAAGTCTTTGCTTTCTCATCACCTGATTCCTTTTAGACCGGTCTTTTTTTCAAAATAGTATTTAAAAAAAATTTTTTTTAAGTTTGATTTATTTCTGTGATTTCTCTACACCCAGTGTGGGGCTCAAACTCACAACCCCAAGATCAAGAGTCATGTGCTCCACTGAATGAGCCAGCCAGGTGCTCCTGGACCTGTCTGTCTTTACTCAGGTTTGAGACTAATTATTTGAGGCCTAGAGCAGATGTTCAGATGTCAGTGGGGCAGTTACAAAACTCAGATTTGCTATGCTACCGGGGAGCAATTATAGCTAATCGTGTAGGTACCTGGGGAGCCTCAATTTAATTAACTCCAAATATACCTGATCTGGGTAAAACGCCAGCTCTGCCTAACGCTGGATAAGCTGTTGGGTGTTGTGTGAAAAGCTGCTATCTCTCCCAGGAAAGGGTACAGGGTTTGCCCAGCGCTGGGATCTGCCTTCTGCTAGGCACCGGGTCCTCCTGGGATTTCCACCTGATGAGAGTTTACCAGACACTCTCAGTGGCTGGGAGCCTCTCCCTGGACTGTTCTACTAAAAGCTACCAAGATCTGTTCTTTCATACGAGGAGGATTTTAATGGGGGCTCTGGGTACTTAATCCTTACAGGATTAGCACCGGTAACAAGATTTGGGTATCTAATCTTGTGGCAGCTTTTAAAGGCAAGACGAAACATGAGACACTAACCTGGCTTTGGAGAGATGCGTACCACAGGGCCATCTTGGAAAGGCAACCTGCTGAGAACAGGAAAGACCTTTTCTTCAGCCTCACACCCCTCGAGAAAAATAAGGCTAAAGCTACCCGAAAGCTACTTTCACGAAAGCCATTTCCCAGTGGTGCTAACGTGACTAAGTGGGCTCGAATACAGGGATGCAGACTTGGTGCTCCTTGTGGATGGAGACTCTGAGTCATCTCTGTGTTCCCCGTGCCAGGCCCGGGCCGGGACCGTGGTGGGTGTGTCACACGTTAGCGTAGGAGGAGGTTTGAATCCCGTGGCACGGAAGCACCCGACACTGGCCAGTCTGAGTGTGGTGACTGTGCTGTGGACAGGAAAGAAGTAGCTCAATATCTTTCCCACTAAGTGTAAGCCAAGGGAATGATTTGGACAGGCTAACGAGGTGGCTCCCGGCGGGCATCTGCGGGCCAGCAGGCCCTGTCGTTTCTCGGAGCTGTGAAAGCCACCGCACAGCTGAGTCACTCAGGAGGAAAACAGCGGCAGGAATAAAGCGAGAGCCCTCTTTGTGCGGTAGATGAGCTGGGCTCGTCCTTATCTCTGAAATGGATCTTCACAAACGAGCGCTTTTAGCTTCATGTACGCACGTACGGAATTACCTAACCCTGCCCTCTTCGGGTTAAGTATCCAGATCTGATGCTGGAAGCCAGAAGCTGGCTTCTCCACAGTTCTACTCTGGGTATTTAACTGCCCCCGCCCCCTCACATTTCCTAACGTTGGCTCCTTGGCACCATTTCGATGCGCAGTGACTCCCAGCATATGATCCCGCCAGATGGTTTACCAAGATGCTTGAGCTTCTGCAAATTCACCATCTTCACTGTCACGTTCTCTCTCTCTTCACCCATCTCCTCCTTCCTCCTCTTCCCACCATGTCCTTCTGCCATCACAACACTCAACTGTTGTAGAGGCCATGCAACTTGTGGCTGTCAATCTGGAATCATGAATATGACTCAAAATTGAGTCTGCATCAATTAAAATGGTAGATAGGAGAAGCTTATCAAAACATCGATGTTCATGATCTCATCAAAGATCTTCAGATCGATTGAGCAGTATAAAAACAAAATAGAAGTTCCTTAAAAATCGCTGTTTGCACCTCCTTACGGCAAGATGTCTCGGATCCTGGGTGATCCTGGGTGAGCATGCTAACTAAGTAGGGTGGCTGTACGTCCTAGTTTGCCTAGGAGAGTCCTGGGGTTTGTCATTCTGATGCAGTCATTAGTAAGGTTCTCTTTCACTCTCAAAAGTAATGCAGTTTGGGATGTTAAATTATGGGGTCGCCCCAGGTACAGGAACTCCCTCCCTTCTAAGACTGACATGCTGCCTTCTGAGCGAGGCAAAGTTTTCTGGCCTTCCCTTGTAGTTCCAAAAGAGAATTTACAAAACAAAAAATTTCCAGTGTTAAACTCAGCTGGACATTACAGAACTCCTCCTCCAAGCCACAGAAGACAGTGCTGGGATTTCAGACACCTCTTCTCAGCTTGACGTCCGATGCCAGAAATTCAAGTGTTTAGAAAAAGGGAAGGGGGGGCGCCTGGGTGGCTCAGTCGTTAAGCGTCTGCCTTCGGCTCAGGTCATGATCCCGGGGTCCTGGGATCGAGCCCCACATCGGGCTCCCTGCTCGGCGGGAAGCCTGCTTCTCCCTCTCCCACTCCCCCTGCTTGTGTTCCCTCTCTCGCTGTGTCTCTCTCTGTCAAATAAATAAAATCTTTAAAAAAAAAAAAAAGAAAAAAAAGAAAAAGGGAAGGGCCCACTTCTGTGTATAAACCCCTAGGGAAGGCAATTTAAATCTTTGAGACCATGTTCAATGTCACAATGCCGCAGGTTCGGTGTTCGGTCAGAGATGGGTACTAAGTTCTCAGGAGGCTTGTGATCCTCAGGACTTGGTCACCTTGTTGGGGCCAATGCCAGGCCGTTTTTATTCCTTTCACCTGATACAGAAGTGACTTTAAAAATCCTCAATTTTCTCTCTTATCCTCAAGATCAGACTCATGGTCTCTTTGTCACCTTGCTCAATTTCAAGAGCAATCTTTGAAACGGAGGTCAGAATAACCACAGCTGGATGATGCCGGTTTTCAGTTCTTTCCTTGGCCGGTGGACTGGATGCAGTTGTACTCTACTCTGAACATGAATCCTGGCCGATTAGGATAAGGCATTTAGCCAAAGACAGAAAGATGAAACAGAATGCTTCCTTAATTTACTTGTCTCCTGCATTACCACTGACAAAAATACTTATATTCAGTGTCTGGGCTAAAAAAGCAATTCAGTCAATAAAGAGTCAGCCAATACGTCCACTGCTATAGTGTTTCAATTAAAGATTAGGCTCTGTAGAATAAGTACACTTCAAAAAAATCTTCAAGACTTCTACATCTTCTGTCATTTTTAAGTGTTATTTATTTATTTTATTTTTTTTAAAGATTTTATTTATTTGACAGAGAGAGAGGCAGACAGAGAGAGAACACAAGCAAGGGGGGTGGGAGAGGGAGAAGCAGGCTCCCCGCTGAGCAGGGAGCCTGATGCAGGGCTCGACCCCAGGACCCCGGGATCATGACCTGAGCCGAAGGCAGATGCTTAACCGTCTGAGCCACCCAGGCGCCCCTTAAGTGTCATTTCTCATCCACGTGACAGGGCTGTGTACTTGGTCTGATCCGGCACAGTACCCAAGCTCAATAAGAAATTTAAAAGACTGATAAACTTCCTCTTGTGGGTTCCACTCTTGTCATCCTAACGGTTTCACATTTTATTTATGGTCAGATCAGCTAATGTTATTTCATTTAATCCAATTTAATTCATCACAAAAGAAATATTTAATATTTTCTAGCTTAAAAAACATATGAACTATAGGGGCACCTGGGCGGCTCAGTCAGTTAAGCGTTTGCCTTCAGCTCAGGTCAGGATCCCAGGGGCCTGGGATGGAGCCCTGCATTGGGCTGATGCTGGGTGTGGAGCCTGATTAAGATTCTCTCTTTCTCCCACTCCTTCTGTGCCTTCCCCTTGCTCTCTCTCTCAAAAAAAAAAAAAAAAAAATATATATATATATATATATATATAAAACTATACTGCAGCAAGTGGTGAAAAAAAATTTTTATGAATGAAACGAATTTGTAGAAGGCTGAAATACAGCGAAAAGAGCATGTGCTACAATACAAACAACTCGCCCATAGTGACTGTCTGAGTTGGAGGCGGGTGACCCCAGCCCCAGCCCCAGCCCCAGCCCCAGCCCCAGCCCCAGCCCCGGGGGTCAAGGCAGTCAGAAAGCACGAACTGCATCCTTCAAGGTCACCGCCAGGGCCTGGTTGTCTCTGTACAGAGTCATAACTTAGAGCATACTCAAGACAGAATTCTCTGCTTGGCAAGCACAGCTTCTCAACAGGTCCTTGCAAAAGTTCACATGCGCTCAACTGCGTGAGGTTGAGGCAGAGGCAAGATCATTTGGCTGTTCAAGTCAACGTCCGCCTTTTCTCCTCTAAGTTGGTTCCCGGAAAACACAGAGCGGAAAACAGAAAAAGTCATTGCTATTTACGCTATTTGCTGGACTCCGTGCTACGCACTTTTATATTAATGCTAACTTTCTCAACAACCTGTGGGAACTAGGTGTGCAAACCCCCATCTGCTGGACTCTAAAACACAGGCTCTTTCCTTATGTGGGCATTTCCTGAGCATCTCTAAGTGATATACCACCTGCAGGAGATGAATGTAAAAAAATCACATAAAAATTGAAAACCAAAATCTGGTCCCTGTTCTTGAAAAGGACAAGGTCTGGTCAACGTTCTTTTTAGACAAACGCAGCCAAGCTCACACTGATTCTGACTGTGCTCCCCACCTCCCCATCCCATGGTGAGAAGCTCCTCAGCAGCCTGGGAGCATCAAGGCGGCAGGTACTCTGCACGCCCCCTGTGTTCTCCTCACAGCGGCTGGCCCCACGAATGTCTCTCGGATGCCAGATGAACAAAAGAGCGGAGCCCGAACCCACCAGGCCCACTGCTATGGCTCTGAGAAGCTCCCGGATGCACTTTTGCCTTCAACCTAAAATGTGTCTGAGTGGGAACTCTCTCCTTGCTCCTGAGAAGTATCAGCAGGATTCGGTCTGTCATATAGAGAGGCGATGTAGCCCGTTGTTCAAGAGCACGAGCTTCAGGACTTGACTGTCTGGGTAGGAAACCTGGGCCACCTGCTCATCAGCTTTGTGATCTAGAGCAAGTTGTGCAACCTCGCTGGGCCTTGGGTTCCTCGTCTGTAAAAGGGGGCGGCTCACTTAATACATCCTATCAAGTACTCAGAACAGTGCCCGCCCCACAACAAATGTTATTCATATAAACAGTAATGACCACTGCCACCAAAGTGGGGGAAAAGTCTTTTGAAATGCTCGGCTGCCTCCCTGCTCCTGTCTAGTCCTCATGAACAATATCCGGCATAGGAAACGTGCACCACCCCAGAGCTGCTGCTGACTGGGGTTGAGAACCACACAGTCTGAAGGCTGGTTCTGCCACTTACGCGTGGTGGGACCCCGGGCAAGCCTGTGGAGTGGGGACACTAGCACCCACCTCCGGCTGTCAGCGGGGTTCAGGCAAAGTGGCTCATGTGCATGCTCGACGTGCCCTGGCCCTCATCAGTCAGTGTGAGCTACATGGGAACTGCTGTCATGCAGGATTTTCTTTAATGACTTCATCCTTCAAAGGCAGCATGAAGGACTCTAAGTCACGAGAATGTGAAATTCTTCTGTTTGCGAGAGATCTGTTTTTCACAGTTTCTAATCACATCAGCCAAGACGTCCAGTGGCAAGGGACTGGCGTTTATGTGGTCTGGAACAGTCAGTCTGATATGTGGGGAAAGGTCCTCTAGGATGTTCTCGGAGAGATCTGAGGGGAGTTGTGTAACAGGAAAAGAAGAATGGAAGGCTTCCTGTTAACACTCTCTGTAGTTTTTCCTCTGGTCAAGATCAGTCTCCAATGGCCGTAAAGAGGTGTCCGCGGTGACTCAATGGTCCACCATCTGCTCAAGAGCAGTGTGGCTTGCACAAGGGAAGGCTCTTATGACCATGAGGGGCATGGGTTTGAGACCTGGTTTGCCAAGATCACCTTATAGACAGTCATTTCATGGCCCTCACCTTGGTCCCCAGTGAGCCCCGATGCAGCGGGTACCTTCTAGGGGCCGAGCAGTTTTCTGGGCACAAACACCACTGGCTCCCATGGAACGGCCTCGGGGAGACCGGAGATTAGAGAATGATTGGAGGGTGAGGGCAGGGGACAAGGACCCTCCAAGAAGGTGACATCTTAGCTGAGACCCGAACGACAAGAAGAAGCTAAGTCAAGACCAGAGAAGGGCCGTCCAGACAGAGCTGGGGCAGACCTGTGATCGGCAGCCCTCAGACCGGTGCCTGGTGTTGGCGGATGTGCTGCATGTCCTGGGAACCAGAGCCCCCTTAATGTCACATCCGGTCCTCCCACACGGACAAGGCCGACATGGCTGGGGGTCTATGAAAAGTGAAGGGAGGGAGATTCCGAAGAGGCTTAAGATGGCTCTGCTTTCTTTTACCTTTTCCACTGAAAAACAGAGGAAGGGAAGAAAGAGGGAGGGACAGTAATACTAAAAATGATAAAATAAAAGAGGCTTAAGAAACCTATCCCCCAACTGCAATGTACGGAACTGATTTGGATCCCGAATCCAGTACAAAGAAAGAAGTCAGTTGGGGAAAATGAACTGCTATTAAGGAACGCTGGTGTCTTAGGTGTGATGATGGCATTGTGCTTATGTTCTTTCATGAGCTGAACCACGTCCTCCCCAATTCATATGTTGAAGTCCTAGCCCCCGCTCCCTCAGAATATGAATGTATCTGGAGAAAGGGCCTTTAGAGAAATAATTGAGTTAAAACAGGGTCATTAGGGTTGAGCCCTAATCCAACCTGACTGGCGTCTTTGTAGGGAGAGTAGGACACAGAGGGACACACACACACACACGGATGCACAAGACAAGAAGACAGTCACCTATAAGCCTGGGAGAAAAGCTCAGAAGAAACGAAGCCTGCCCACACCTTGAACTTGAACTCCCAGCCTCTGGAACTGTGAGAAGATAAATGTCTGTAGTTTGGGCCACCCAGATGGTGGTATTTTGTGAGGGCAGTCCTAGCGAACTAAAACAGTTTACAAAGAGTCTGCGTAGCTTAGCATCATACACTAAAATAGTCACAGATGGAAGGAAGGGCTCTCCGGGACAAGCTCCAAAATAATCTTCGAAAGGGAAGGAAAGGGCAGGAAGGGGATTGTGGATAAAATGAGATTGGCCATAAATTGAGTAACCGAATTGAGGCTGAATGGTGCGCACACAGAGGCTCATTTTACTATTCTCTCTACTTTTGTATATTTGGAACATTTCTCTAACAGAAAGGTTTTTTTAAAAACTGAAGAGGAAACGTATCTTCTAGGTCATCCGCCTTTCTGGAAAACTACCGGAGTACAACAAACTATAGGAATTTACTTCTAAAATTCCGACGAAACAAACTGTAACAACAAATGAAAGGAAAAAGTTAATTGACTTTGAAAACCTTGGGGGGCTGAGCGCTCCCTGGACGGGCTGACTTCGCCCTGTGGATTCTCCTTGTTGGGATTCAGCTCACCAGCCCTGACATACCACACTCTTAAGAGGAAGCTGTGCGTGCCGCCCTCCCCCGGAGCCCACTCCCTTTGGTTTAGGAGCTCCAACCCGTGGGACCCTGAGGACCCAGTTCAAATGCCGTTCCTGGAAGAATCCTTCCTTCCGCAACACCACCGCTTGCCTACAGAGACAGGCTGGTTTCTCTCTGCTGCGGCCTCACCCATCACCCTGTGGTGTGATGATTTACTGATGGAACATATCTTATTTATCTGGGCCACAGAGAGCACAGCTAATCCCTTGCTTGCATGAACAATCTTCCAGTATTTGAAGAATAAACTGAACATTTAATGAATGGCTACTATATGTGAGGTGCTCAGCTACCTACTGAGTCCTTAGTAACCCACGTTTAATTGTACAGTTGTAACCCCCATTTGGGGCTGTTGAAGAATCTGGAACTGAGGTTAAGTCGGCGGCAGGGCAGGGGTGGGGACCGTCTCTGTGCCACACCGAGCCTACTCTTCTCTGCTCCTTTAGCCAATCCCCCCGCTTGTGTGTGAATGTCTCCCAATCTAGTGCCCCTCCCCCACGGCCCCTAGCACGGCACTCCCGGAGGCAGGGGACCTGGACCACACACACCCAGCGCTTCTACGAGCTCTGAGATGATCCTGGACCCTGGAGCAGCCAGATCCAGGCCCTTCTCTTAGCTCTCTTAGCTGCTTACTGGCCCTATATCTTGCCCCAATTACTTAACCTCTCTGTGCCTCTGTGTGCCTTTCAACACAATTTCACGAAGTGTCCCGCTGGTTGCTGTGCAGATTAAAGGGATTACGTCTGTGTGAGACATCAGCACTGGGTCGGGCACACGTTAAGTGCCCTCGGCGGCACTTCTTGTCTTGTTTTTGGCGGATTGTGCAGTTAGATAGCACTCCCAAGTCTGTCTCTGTCTGGGGTCCTGAGTGAGGCCAAGCCATGCCTCCCTATCCTCAACTTGTGCAGACGGATTTTTATATCCAAGTGCAGGACCTTATAATCATTCCCCATTGTTTTCATTTTTGTAAGATTCTGCCTGTTTCCGCCTTTTGGATCCGATCCGTCTCCCACATGCTCACTCTTCTCCTGTTCCTGAGTTATCTGTACATCTGGATCTTCCGGCCACCAACCACACTGTTGAACAGAAGAGTCTGTAACATGGTGTCTTCAGTCGTGGGAATGAGTGTGGAGAAGCAGTAGGGTGCAGGACAGCCTGCCTGGCACAGAGCAGGTGCCCCCGCTCACGCTCCCCTACCCGCACCCCACACATCACCAGTAGCAGCATAAACCAGAACAACCTTGCTGGGGGACAATCTGACAATATGGACAAATAGGCATACAAAATGTCGACTCTGAAATTCTAGTCTTGGAAATTCAGCCCAAGGTAGTCATTAAAGAGAAAAACAAATTCTAGGCGAAAGATATTTATAGCATCACTATTTAAAATGCTGAGAAACTCTAAATAAGCTAAATGGACTACAAAGAGGAATGGTTAGATAAATAACAGAGTACTAACAGCCACGTGGCCCTTAAAAAGATTAAATGTAGTGACTACGCACCTTTATGTTAGTGAATATAAGATTATTTAAATTAAGTCACCGTAGATATACACACTCTGACTGCATCTAAATAAAAACTATGTACACACAGATGAAGGAATGGGAAGATAAACAAATAGGAAATTATAGTTATGGTGAGATTGTAGGTGCAATTTTCAGTTGTTTCCCATTAAAATACACAGTAATTTATTTGGTTATAAGCAACCCCAGTGTTTGTGCGTATTCAAACACATATTTTATGTGTTTATTATTTATGTGTGCATCTATAATATGAAGGGAGATTTAAATAAGAATCAAGAATGGGCAATCTGGAAGACAGAGCCTTAGCCAATGCAGGACTTCAATTAAAGGCAAGAAGCATCTGTCTCAAGATGAGATCCAGTTCCTCTCTTCAAGGAACTTGGAATTCAATGAGTTGTTGGTGTGCCAGACTCCCTTCCCACAGCCACACATGTGCCTCATCACAACCCTTGCCCGCCAGTCACAGGAGTCCTGAGGAATGGGCATCAGGATGGCTCAGTGGTGCAGGGCATGGGCTATGGGGCTCCTGGCCCTGCTCTGACACCTGTCTACCAGCAGGGGGCCTCGGGGGAGCCCAGCCCCTGTGATTTTCACTCTGTCTCCAGGAGGCAGGATGAGCTGGGGGTAGCTCCGGGGCCCATCTGAAAGGCTGATGTGAAGTATGGCATCATAAATGCCCAGAACACCCCGGCTGCCGGTATAACCACGTGCCCCACTGCCTCTCCAGATGGGCATTTCCCTGAGGGTAAAGCAGCACACTTGTGGTGAGAACAGTAAGGGGGATTCCACTTGGCCGTGCCGGTACGTACCGTAGGTGAACATGCGCGGTGAGGTCAGCTCAATGTTGGGCAAGGCACCCAGGTGGTTGAGCACGGCGCACCGGTAGCCATTTTTCTGGGCGTAGTCAACGAAGGTGCGGATGTACTGCTTCTCGCTGTGATTGGCAATTCCAGGGCAGATGACCATGGTAACGTCATCTACAGGGTGAAGAAAGACATCCCAACATAGCTGATGAGTAGTGATGATAAATGGCCACGATGACACATCATTGGCTTAGAAAATAGTAGGAGGGAACCTGACATACATCTTTTTACTCAAGGCTCTGGGAAGAAGCATCTTTCCCTTCTAGCTGGAGTTGTCCTGATCAGTGCCTCTCAAACTATTTATGGTGAAGGGTCAGTTGTTAAAATTTCCGATCATGGACAGATAATTTTGAAAAATGCGATAAAAATTAATTACTAGAAAGATGAAATGAAAACAATTTAAATCTCAATTTTTTATTACTAGATTCAGCAGATACAAAATTACTCGGCCACACTGCTGTACAAGTTTCCAAACCTTACTTTTAATTTCTGTATGAATGACAGGACGCATGAGCAGAAAAATAAAAACTAGTGTTTGCACAGACTTCTTTGATCAAGCAATTTTACTTCCAGGTGTTTGTCTACAGATACACCTGTACATAAGCAGAACAAGATATGTACAGTAGAGGTGATAATGGCAAAAGAATGAACACAGCTAAATGCCCAGAAACAGAGGTCTGGCTAAATAAATTATTGCACATCCAAGTGATGAAATGTTATGTAGCCCTTAAAAATAATGAGAGACATCTTTACATGTACTGATAGGATGAGCTCTCCAACATGTATTAAGTGGAAAAAAAGCAAGGTGCCGAAAAGGGTTATGATATGCTGCCATTTGCACGGAGGGAAAAAAGACATCTATGTTTAGAAACGCATCCACTAGCTCTGGAAACATACACGAGAAACCTAACAGTGGGTACCACTGGGGAAGAGCATGGGTGGGGAGTAGGAGTGGAAGAGAGACTTATACTTTCTCTGTATTATCTTTTTTTTAAAAAAGATTTTATTTTATTTATTTGACAGAGAGAGACACAGCGAGAGAGGGAACACAAGCAGGGGGAGTGGGAGAGGGAGAAGCAGGCTTTCTGTGGAGCAGGGGAGCCCAGTGTGGGACTCGATCCCAGGACCCTGGGACCATGACCTGAGCTGAAGGCAGACACTTAACGACTGAGCCACCCAGGTGCCCCTTCTCTGTATTGTCTTAAAGGTACCTTTTGAATTTTTTATCATGACCATGAATTACCTACTGAGGGAGTGGCAGGTACTCTGAAGGACTAACACAGGAAGGTGTGATGGATTTATTGGGAAAGGAGCACTAGCGAGGGGAGGCAGGGGCCATCCCTCTGAGGAGGTGACATCTGAGTTGAGACCCGAATGACAAGGAGGAGGCAGCCATGCAGGGGTGTGGGGATGAGTGTTCCAGACAAAGGGAACGTCAACTAAACCTTTGTCACCAGCTCGTCAGCAGTGCTGGTCACTGTAAAGAACTGGAAGGTACAACAGGTTTACTGGAACCTCCTCCCAAGTAGTTACCGAGCTCCTATAAAAACCAAGGTGCCTTGGGGTGCCTGGGTGGCTCAGTTGGTTGGGCGTCTGGCTTTTGATTTTGGCTCCAGTCATGATCTCAGGGTCGTGAGATCGAGCCCCTCATCGGGCTCCACGCTCAGCGGGGAGTCTGCTCAGGATTCTCTCTCTTCCTCTGCCCCTCCCCCACCCCTTGTGCATGCATGCTCTCTCTCTGAATAGATAAAATCTTTACCAAAAAAAGCACACACCGCCCCCCCCCCCCAACCTAGGTGCCTTGCATACTACAGAACGGAGCAGACACGTCCTCCTCTGCTAGGAGTGGCAGTCAGAGGCAGGTGCCAGCCTAAGTCCACTCGCTCGTGAGTCCTCACTGCGAAGCTCTTTATCACGCCTGCTTACTATGTAGGCTGGACACAGCAAGGCCGAGTTCCAGCAGTGGCAGCGATCACAGTGGTTTCTGACAGACAGGTATCCCAGAGCCCTGCATAAATGGACCTGAATGTGTCTTTTTGTCCACGGCAACCTACGCAGAGGGTGCCTGAGAGCCTCCGCTATCTGCTTTTGCCCAACAGACAAGACCACCCTCTCCCGTATCTCTGAGCTTTAGTTTCTTCATCGGTAGAGTCGGGACAATGAGGTCCCGACCTCTCAGGGGTGCTGGAAGGCTTAACTGAGGTAACAGTATCTATAAAGTTCTTAGACGAGTCTGGCTTCTATTGCTGTCATCAAACCAGAGGCCTGGTCCTGAGGGGCCTGGGCTGCACACGTTCTCCCTCGTCCCCTCACACCGGGCTTCTGTATTTCCGAGAGGACTAACAGTTGTGTCCAGCATTGCTGTCTGAGGGGCCCAACGTGGTGACTGGCAAGCACGTGACAGCGCGAATCCTCGCGGGCTGCCCCTGAGACAGGTACCGCGGCGGGCTTCCTCCCAGCCCCTGGGTGTGACGTGGAGTCGGTGGCATGAGCGCGTACACCATGTTCCCTCACTGCCCAGTGTCCCCCTTCCAGGTGATGGCCCCATCGTATTCCTGCACTAGCTCACCTCCAACACAGTGCTCAGCCAAGGGCTCAAAGAGGTCGAAGGTCGAAGTGGCTCCGTCGGACATGGTGATGAACTTGCGGTGCCCGTAGGGGTGTGGCGACCTCACCCTTCCCATCTTCCCATACAAGGCGGTTTGGATGTGTCCACTTTTCCCCCAGATCAATGGTGGAATGTATCTAAGAAAGCAAGAGAGGAGAGCTCAATTTCCACCACCCTCCTTGAACAATACATGGAAACATTTTTGAGCAAACGTCTTTCAACCTATTTGAGTTCTTTTCCTGACAAGTTCTGTATGCGAAGCTTAGATATGGGATTTTCTTTACCTTACATGCATGGCCTCCTTTCCCCATTTACTAATACAGCCTGTATCAGATTAGCTTTAGAAATCACCGGAACATGCTTATACAGACAGGATTTCAAATTTACAGTGTTAAGTAATTCAGTATGAGTTATTTCTGTAATGTAGATGAAAAAGAAAGCAACTAATACATTTTGAACACATGCTATGTGACAGAGTTAGCCTCATTATCAAATGAGCTAATGTATATAAAATAGTTAGCACACTGCCTACACTCAGTAAATGCTCACTTCTTTGCCTTCTCCGACAAGACTGGCCCCAGCTACAGTGGTTACCCTGTTGACCAAACGTGCTGCTCTCCCAAGAGCCTGTAAGTGTCTTGTGTGGGTGTTGTGGGGTGCACTGCACGCTCTGGAGAACGTGCTGGAAGGGCAGAGCAGTGTAAATATTTGTTGGGCTAAATGAAGGGTAAAGGCTTGTTAGCCTAAGCAAGTCATGACGCCACCCTAACAACCATCTTTCGTGAAAACACAGAGAGACTCTGGTCCCCAGGAGTCAATGCAAAAATCCCAAACTAGTTAATTACTGGGAAAACAAGGTACTCTGTTACAACTAAGAAATGATTATAGTTCACAACCACAGTGCAGGATGATCCCATTTCCTGAAACTGCCACTGTTTTCTCTTGCCCAGCTTTGAGCCCAGGCCTGGTGGTTGGCCAGGATTTGTGTTCTACGTAAACTAGAGTCATAGAACATAAAATATGGTAATGACATCCATCCTTCATCTCTGTATTCTAGCACAGTGGTGAGCATTTTTTAAACATTTATTTTTAGAGAGAGAGAGAGAGAGCAGGGGGAGGGGCAGAGGGAGAGGGAGAAGCGGACTCCCTGCCGAGTGGGGAGCCCGACGTGGGGCTCGATCCCAGGACCCTGAGATCGTGACCTGAGCCGAAACCAAGAGTCAGAGGCTTAAGTGACTGAGCCACCCAGGTGCCCCGTGGTGAGCATAAGGGTTTACCTTAACCTATTTCCCAATTCATGCCTATCATTTCTATCATATCAGTTGATCCTAAAAACCCTCCTTAAATTAAACCAGATTTGCTTTTTTTTTTTTACTAATTCAGTAAGTCTCCACAAATTTAAGAGAAGTGAGGCTATCACCTTAAGCTAGCCAATTCCCAGGCAAACTTCCTTGGTGAGGGTGGGGAGGAGAGGAAAGATTATTTTAAGACCTTAGGACATGAAGCCACTTGCCAGCATGACACCACAGGTGCAAATCTTAGTGCCGAGGCCACGGCATTTGGGAAGCAGATAGAAGAGTTTATAAGAGATGAGTGGATTATGACAGCAACAAAAAGCAAGCCTATAAAAATAACATCAATTGGACAACTCAGTATTACACAAGATTAGCTACATCATTTATAAAGGGTTTCAGACAATAAATTATGCATAGGGGGAGAGAAGTGATCCAAGAAACCAAATTCCTGGTTGCTCCTGGAGGAAAATTCAAAGATAATTGTGTTTATAATATAAATTAAAAATAGAAATGTGCTGAGGTTAAACAGGACAGAAGAAAAATGAATTAAATTTCATATATGTATCTTCTGATCTTGTTTAGAATACAATATAATGTCAGAAAATAACAAAAGAATAAAATAAAATCTTCTCTTGGCTAGTCCCAGATTTCCAATGTAATGATGACACGTGTGGTCATCCTGATGCTGCCCCTGTGCTTCAGGGTCATGTCACTTCTCTGAGGTGGCCTCCAGCCTCTACTCTCCGGCCTCTGCCTGCCCATGGAGGGAAAACAAAACACGTGAGCCCGGCCATCCCCCTCCACCGCACGGGTCCTAAGTTGGCCTAGGAGGCCCGCCATGCCCTTCCTGCTTACATCTTTCTGTGTAAGTTCCGATAAACCTGAGCCACTGGCCCGTCTCCACTCCAAAGAGGCACGCAGCCTCCTGCTGCGCTATTTTTATCCCAAGAGCCTTTGCTCAAGCTGTTGCTTCTGCCTGGAATACTCTTTTTCTCCTTGCACACCCAATTTTTCTGCTCCCCAGCTACTATCTGTCTTTTAAGACTCCCTTCCAATCAGGCTGCTGGGGGAGCTGCCCCTTTGCTGTGTCCCCCGGCAAAGCACTCTGTGCAGAGCTCCGTCCTGGCATCCAGAGGGCTTGATTGATATGAGGGCTCTTTTCAAGCACATTTCTCCCCACCACCTGCAGGAGCCAGGCTTGTCCATCTTTGCGTCTATCCCCGGGGCGCTCCACACACTGAGCACGAAGGGAGGATGGCTGGATGAACAGAGAGCAGACCCACATAGTAGATCTGAGAAGGCACAGAAAAAATAACATGCACCCTAATAATATGAGTTGGGCTATAGCATGATTGGTGTTTGGTTACTGTCCTCTTTCCAGGCCACCCAGCACCATTCTCAGAGAAAATCCTGAGGGTGTGCGTGTGTACGTGCACGTGTGTCCGTGTGTGTGTGCACATGTGTGCGTGAGAATACGTGACTGCCTCAGGATCACTTGGGGACTTTCTCACTTCAGTGTGAGGTCAGTTGTGCACAGTGGGCGTTTCACAATCTTTAATTTTATGACGATACCACCTACTGATAAAACGCCATTTTCAGCGAACGTCACAATAACACGACACCAGAGTTTACCAAATTGAATTTTTAGACAGCATTTACTGTGGCGAAGTTCTGCTGTGTGTTTTCATTTGTTTATATAAGTTATCCATAGGTCACATGAAAAAATTAAAAAACGAAAAACCAGAATGGGTATAACTGGTTACATGGTTTGGGTCAAGGAGGAAATATGGACCAAAACAATAGAATATTTTGTAATTTGTAGAAACATATAAGCACTTAAGAGATGCTGGGAAGTGTACATGGAGGCATCAGCTTTACTCTGGGTCTGGCCCTTCAGAGAGAAGCCTAGCAGCTTCTGCCTTTACCTCCTTGGGAACCTGGCTCCATGCTCTAAAGGAGCCAGGGCTTGACTACCCAGTGACGTGAGGCATCCCCTAGGGGGCTAGAGACACAGAACTGAGCGCTGTGTGTGTTTTAAATTCCGAGCACCATCAAACTTGTCTTCCAAAACGGATGGAGCAATTTACATTTGCAACAGTTTTGCATGGAAGTACCTGTCTTCCTCACCTTCATCAGTAATTAGCACTGTCAATCTTTTACATTTTGGCCATCTTGATGGGCAAAAAAATGGGCATCTAACTTCAATTTGTGTTTCTTAAGATGGACCCAATCTGTGGAAAACAAGTTTCTTATTTGAATTTGCATCTTCCTGCAAATAAATAAGATGCAAAATTTGCATCTTCCTGATTCATATGTTTACCAGGCATTCCTATTTTTCTTATGTAAACTGTTTGTACCCTTTGTCCATTTTCCTGTTATATTTTTTATCTTTTTCCAATTGATTCATAGGTACTGTTCTTATCACCCCTACACCATGTCATTTTCTATTATATGTTGCAAAGACTTTCTCCCAGTTTATCATATATTTTAATTTTATATTATATAACTTTCATATTTTGTGGTTAAAGTTGTTAGTTTTTTTTTCAAGATTTTTTTTTTTTAAAGTAATCTCTCTACCCAGTAAGGCGCTCAGACTCACGACCCTGAGATCAAGTCACATGCTCCTCCAACTGAACCAGGCTGGTGCCCCAAATTTGTTAGGTTTTTCTGTTAAAACCTTTGTGTTTTACATTTTGCTTTAAAAAGAGCTATTCTAGCACCCCTTTTTAAATATATTCCCCAGTATTTCCTTCTATTATGCTATAGTTTTAAAAAAATGTATTACCCTTAAATCTGCTTATTTTTGTAAATGATGCAAAGTAAAGATAGTTCATTTTTTCCTGACAGTTAGCTAATTAACTCTACCATAAATGGTTCATCCTTTCCCTACTGATTTTAACTGTCATCTTTAATATATACCAAGTTCCCAATTAAACATTTAGATATTTTTCTATATTTTCTTTCCTGATTCATTGATCTATTTGTCTATTCTTGTGCCAATATGACTCTGGCTTAATTAATACAACTTTATGGACTATTTCGAGTATTGACAGTACAGGCCTGTACTTTTCCTTTTCAAAAATTTTTTGGCAGATTTTCGGCATTTTATTTTCCAGACGAATTACAGGATTAGCTTGTTCCATGAAAATTTCAGGATTTCTAATTGTTAACACACCAAACTTACATATTACCTTGGGGAAAATTGACATCTTTACGGTTTTTACTTGTCCCATTAAAAGACATGCTGTATCTCTCTATTATTCAGGCATTTATGTCCTACAGTAAAACTTTATAGCTTGCTTCACACTGCAATACTGTTTTTACTATACTAATTTGCATGCATTTCTACATTTTTAAAAAAAGCTATTCTTAGAGTTAGCATCTGGGCATGTTTTACTCCTAGCTCCCTGAAAGCAGAGGCGATGTCTTCTGTACTAACACATATGCTAGTCTGTCCAGTGTTGTGCTGTGGCCAGTGATTAATAAATGCTTATTATAAATAAACGAATGTTACTAAGAAAGAAGCTAGACCACAACAAAATCTAGAGGCCGGCATGTCCTGATCTTCTGAACCTATCTGTAGGCAACACCTGGCTATACTAACAGAATTGCCCAATGGGAAAGCCCACAAGGGAAAATCAGGAACCCCCCTCCCACCCATGTCCCTCCATATACACACACACACACGGCGTTCGGGCAGATGGAGTTCACATCAGCAAGGACAGATGGTTGCTGGGCTGTTTACAAAAGAGCTGGGAAAAAAAAGTTGACTACTGCTTATCTTTGCCCTCAATCTGTGAGTGACCAATCAATTCTTTCCTATGGGACCTGGGTTCTTTGGTTGACATCAAACTACTTTATAGCAATCAGATCCAGACTTAGCTGTCATTCCCTCTGATTCTCTCCAGCAGCCCTCTAGCAAACTGGCAGAGGGCTGGCACACATATGTCATCTGAGACTGTGCCCCCCACCCCCACTCCCCGCATGCAGGTCCCTTTCCGAGAACCAGATGCTCAGCAGCAGCTACTCCTTGGCTAAAATCTTATGTTTGTTTCAGACAAGATATTAGGGTTAAAGTAACACAATCCGACCCCAACTAACTTAAGAAGGAACTATGCTGGGGTGCTCACCAAATGGACAAGAGGCTGGAGGACCAGGCTTGAAGCGGGTAGGCTCTAGGAAAGAAACTGGGGCTGCTGTATGAATGTGTTGTTTTCACAGTCAGCAGCACCCCCAGGAGGCATGCTCCAGGAGTGGGGTGTCTCAGAAGGGAATTTGGGGGGGGCGGGGCACCTTGATTTATTACCTGCATGCAATGGGAGAGAAGGACTTCCCCAAGAGGAAATTTGTGTGCCCTTGGAGAGGAAGAATGGACGCTGGGCAGCCAGAAAGTGACACATGCTTCCCACAGGGTTTTGGGCTAGACTTGTCTTTGCTTCAAGAGGCTGCTTTCATGCCCCTGATATCCCATAGCCCTCTTCAAACCATCATGTTCCCATCTAATTCCTCCAAAGTCTCTTCTTTCTGTCCTTGTTCCCAACGTTGGTCCCAACTCAGCATTTCCCATAATTCCTAAATGTATTTACTCTGAAGCATCTGCTTCCCCTATAACACAGTGTAGATCAGAAATGGGCACCTTACTTGTTCAAGTGGTCTTTTCTCTCACACACCCATCTTTCTGAAAGCAAACTTTATCACATACAAGAGTTTGTGCTGTTTTCTTTAAAGGAGAAATCTAGAAAAGTAGAGTTTTTATGACTCCTGGTCAATGATCTTTGCTGTCTTAAAGTAGCACATTTTGTGTGACCCATCACTTTGCCCCACTATTTTTTGGAGGTAAAGTTCACAAAACATGAAATTAACCATTTTAAAGCTTCCAATTCCCTGGCATTTGGTACATTCACAATACTGCACAGTCACCGCCTCTGTCCGGTTGCAGAACATTTCTTCACTCCCAAAGGAGACCTCATATATGTTAAGCAGTCACTCCTCATTCTCCCCTCCCTACTGCCCCTGGCAACCACTCATCTGCTTCCTGTTTTATGGAATTACATATTCTGGGTATTTTACATAAATGGAATCATTGAATATGTGACTTTTGTCTCGTGAGTTTTCACTTAGCAGAAAGTTTTTGAGGTTCATCCATGTCCTAACATGGACCAGTACTTCATTCCTTTCTACGGCTGAATAATATTTCATCGTATGCATATAGCAACCACTTTTTCTGTATCCATTCAGTAGCTGATGGACATTGGGTTGTTTCCACCTGTTGGCTATTGTGAACAGTGCTGCTGTGCACATTTGTATACAAGTTTTTGTTTGAATACCTGTTTTCAGTTCTTTAGGGTATATCTAGGAGCAGAATTTCTGGGTCATATGGTCATTCTATGCTTAACTTTTTGCGAAACCTCCAAATTTTTTCCATAGTGCCTGCACAATTTTACATTCCCACCAGCAATACGTAAGGGTTCCAGTCTTCCCACATCCTCACCAACCTCTGTTATTTTTCTGTTTTTTTTTTTTTAATTGTTACAACCATCCTAGCGATATTGAACATCCCTACTATTTTGACTCGAGGCCATTTCCTTCCACTCTGTCTTTACTTCCATCTCTACTTTTAATATTTATCACAATTTTAAAAATGAATTTGTTGATAAATAAATCACATAACCAGTCTTGTTCACTTCACAATGGCTATTAGCAGTAGAAAGGATTGAATCGGAATGAAATTGGCAGTAGTCAAAACTGCATGTGGTATAATTTAGTACTGTCTCAAAATTGACAAAAGAATCCAGTCTTCAAAAAAATATTATAATCCAGTTTTCATAAAAGCATTTAGACTTGCAAAATTTAACCTAGAGAATGGGACTTGGGAATAACAGCCATGAGAGAACTTGCTACAGCAGAAGTTATAGTCGGTAGCTTATAATACGGACAAAAAACCAATTCCAGCTTTGTAGAAAAATTTAAATGGAAAACAAGCCTGATGAAGATAAAATTTAACTGTATCATATTAAAAAAATCATCACGGAATCAAACTGTCTCAGTAGAATTTGTTCCAGAAAATATTCTCTGAAATGATTTAATGTTAGCCTAACTTTGATGAAAATATTTGTTTTTTAAATATCCTTGGGTTCAGCCCCTCCTGACTTTTCCCGATGCGGGTACAGGTAGTTGGAACTCAGCTCACACTCTCTTGCTGCATGTTCCCCCTTCCCGGGCCAGCCAAGGCAAGAGACTTGGGACCAACAAAGAAGACGATATGAACTGGAGAGTAAGGAGCTGGATAGGGGAGAAAGTCTATAATGCAGGGGCCACTCGGGGTCTGTGCAGGGGTGGCTGGGCAGGCCGCTTGCTCAGGAACTCCAGGGAGGTCACCTGAGTAGTCTTGCTTTTACTCTATTAAGAAGGAAATTAGAGGGCTCATGGTTTCATGGAGACAAAGGGAATGCAAGGGAAGAGTTACCATGCTCTAATTATCGGCAACAATGAGATACAGGCGAAGGCCAAAGCTGCTGGAATCTTACTACAGCTCCAGTATATACTAGAAAGAATACCAGGGTAACACTGTGATACTAAAAAAAAAAAAAAAAAAAGTAGTAAGGAGTTCCTCGTTAATTTACACCCTGCCAAAATTCAAAGGCATTGGGCAGAAGAAGGAACTCTCAATGCAGAGCAATCTATCTGCAGGATTCCATGGGGCACCCACAGCCACCTTGGCTATTCATCTAGAACTTCGTTGAGGTTTAGAAGGTCACCCAAGAAAACGGCCCTTTTCTCAAGCGTTTGTGTCTTTAAAATGTTAGCATTTGTGAACACAGCACTTGACTGGAAGCCTCACATGTTCACAGGCCTTGACTTTGTTCCCTATGCAGGCTGCTCACTCCACAGACACGGGTCCGCCATTTTATACTCTGCTCCTCATGCTTCCCTCTCCTTTTGCAAGCCCAGACCAAAGGGATACTTCAGTGACCGGGCAAAAAGCAGAGGAGTTACACTATCCTGGGAACCTTGCTTTCAGGCGGCTGATAGTGTCCTTGGCTGGCTTTGTGCCAAGCACCGGCCAGGGAGCAAGGCAGGTGCTGGGACTGTTCAGGAGACATGAGCTCAGGCCCCTTCCTCAGTTGCCACAGAGAATGCCCATCTCAAAAGGCCCTCTGCTCTGCTCAGAGCCCACACACAGATAGACAAATTTTCCATTTCAAGAAAAGTGTCCACTGAACAGAAAGAACTCTGACCAAGAAATTTGTTTTGAGAGCGACAACATGGACCAGAAAGGCCTCTAGGCTGGCATCCGGGACCAAACCCAAAGACCTGTTATCGGGATGGCCTGCCTCGGCCTATATGTTCTTTTGGCTCTTTGAAATTGAGTCAAGCAAATTCAGAGATTAACAAGACACAGTGCTTGCCCTTGTAGGGTTCACAATCTGGGGGTGGAAGCACGTCAGAAATACACAGACAACCACTGTCACAGAGAGGAGTGGGCACTGGGGTCAGAAAGGCAGAATGGGGTGATCTGATGGGGAGGTTTAGTCACGCAGCTGAGAAGTACCCGTTTAACTCAGTGCATGATGGGGAGTGTTGAGGACTGAATGTGCCCTTCAACTTTCATGTGCTGACGCCCTGCTGTGCAATGTGATGGAATGTGGAGGTGGGACCTCGGGGAGGTCAGCAGGTGTAGACGAGGTCATGAGAGTGGAGCCCCAAGATGAGACTGGTGTCCCTATAAGAGGAGGGGGAGACACTAGAGCTCTCCCTCTCTGCCATGGGAGGCCACAGCATGAAGGCAGCTAACTGCAAGCCAGAAAGACGACTCTCACCAGGGACCGAATCTGCTGGCACCTCCTCTTGGACCTTCCAGCCTCCGACAACAGTTAAAAATAAGTATGTGTTGTTTAAGTCACCAATTTTATGGCATTCTGTTATAGCAGTCTCGCTTAAGACAGGGAGTCTAGGGTCCTCAGAGAGCAGAGACGTTGCTGAGCATCCAATCTCTGTGTCAAGTACTGAACTAGTCCGGTCTCTCACCGAGTCCGCACTACAGCTCTGAGTGAGGACATCGCCCCCAGTGTACAGATGAGGAAAACAGAGCCTTGACTTGCTTTGGGTTGCAAGGTCAGGATTGGAGGACATGTGTCTAGCTTCAGTTCAGAGCCTTTCTCACCGCGCCCCAGTCAAGACACAAAAACTCCCTCAACCAGAGGCTAAAGTAACAAACATCTTTGCGCCTGGTTTTTCCTATCTGATCATTTGTCTGACCGTTATATTAAATCATGTTCCTCCCAATCGAGAATTGAATTTGTTGGAACTTCTCTTAGGTTTTCTTCACACACATTAAACAAAAAACCATCTTTGATTTTGCGTGTTTTTCACAATTGTAACTGACTCCCTAATGTTAGTGAAGTTTTTTCATGCCGGAGATCCATCTGGAGGGTAACTAATTTGAATATTCACGTTTGATTATTTCTAAGACGAGGCCAGAATGTTAATAAACTCATACTGAATATTCCCCAAAGGTAATGAGACCCAGGAGAGAGGATGGGAGGTGCTGTGGGAAGGCGAGAGGTGTCTGATTTGGGGAAGCATTTTTTATCCTACATTAATGAGGGAGAATAAATTAATTAGGACGAGCATCAGTGAGGGGGGGAGGTGGAGGGTGTGCACACAGGAAGCAAAGCTTTGTGGCAGCTTCAGAAGTCAGAAAACTGAGCTCCAGGCCTTCCTCTGTGTGTGTGTGTGTGTGTGTGTGTGTGTGTGTGTGTGTGTGTGTGTCCGTACATGCTTGTGTGCACACAGGGGAGGTAAGGAAACAGGGAAGGTGTAGAAACCTTTTGAGGTCAGGAGGACATTTTATAGATACTTATCCTGGATCCTGACCTTCCAGAGCTTCCTCTCCACAGGCCTTGAGCCCAGGACCTCCTGCTGCCCCCGCCAAGGACCCCTATGGTTCCCTTTGTGGCCTCTCTGCCCTCATCCAGCCTGGTTGACCGGAAGCCCGCAGGTCTGTGTGAGTCCACCCCACTGGGCCTCAGCCTTCTCCAGATGTGGAGCAGACCGTGCACACACCACCCCAGTCCTGCTGGGGAGGCAGGGAAAGGACTTCATCATTTGCTTCGAGCCTTTCATCTCGAAGTGGCAAGTGGCATATTCAGCTTCCCAAACACCCATTAATAGGCTCATCAGAAATCTGCTTTGCACACAGCATTTTCCCCCACTGGAGGCAAATACATCTTCACAGATGTCACACATTACATTTTCACTGTCATTGCTAGATGTTCTATTCCTGAATTGCAGGATGATGCACAGGAAAATTCCAAGGCAGAGATGTTTTGTTTCTGCCCAAAATGACCAAAAGTGGCCTGAGGAAACAAGAGAGAAATCATCTTCTGTTCCTGGAACTGGCTTCTAAACATGGGACGGAGGCCACCAGGCTGCGGGGGCACACCTATGGCCCATCCTGTATCCTGTGCGAGCTATAAAACGTGAATGTTAGGACAGGCACAGGAGTTACAATAAAGCCGCTTAAAAAGAAACCACACTCTTTTGTTTCAAGGAAAAAATAAACTCAGTGAAAACCAGTCAGAAATCCTCAGAATTGTATTCCCATGTTATATGCATCTGATCCCATTATCTTTCTGCTAAATAAACAGCTCTTAGGACTGGCCACACCCCTCGAGATGAAAGCACGATCCTCTTTCCTGTCTATCTCAACCTGGTCTTGACACTGCTTTCAATAGGCTGGGAGCTTATTAAGAGGTTCCATCCAGGGTTCCACCTGACAAATGCCATCCATGAGAGAGCTAGTCCCGCCAAGAGCCAGTAGGAGACTGTAGTGCAAACTCGCTGGGCTCACCCACACTTTGCCCAGAACCCGATCCTTCCTGGTCTCACCCTTCCTGTTGCTAAATTATGGATTTGGAAAACCTGCTCCTGCTGACTGAACAGGACGTGTGCTGACGCACGGCCCACTGCACACCTCTGTTTTGTCCGCGTCTCCCCCGCAGGGACCCCTCTCCTGTCACCCACACAGATGTCAACCATCTGCTCTTTGCCCAATCCACGATTGTCTTTTGTCCGCTTCTCAGCCCAAGGCCACCTCAAAATCTGTGCCCAGCCTGGGCAGGATGGAAGATGGAAGCCAAAAAGTCCCACTGCGTTTGCTACTATTCCCAGTGGGGGAAACCCAGACTCTCTAAATGTGAAGTTCCTGGAAGATCCACCTGAGATGTCCTTCAGAAACCCTTGAATCAAGGGGCGCCTGGGTGGCTCAGTCGTTAAGCGTCTGCCTTCGGCTCAGGTCATGATCCCAGAGTCCTGGGATCGAGCCCTGCATCGGGCTCTCTGCTCCACAGGGAGCCTGCTTCTCCCTCTCCCTCTCCCCCTGCTTGTGTTCCCTCTCTCGCTGTGTCTCTCTCTGTCAAAAAAAAAAAAAAAAAAAATCTTTAGAAACCCTTGAATCAAGAGATGGCATCTAAGAGTTAAAATGTTGGCATGCAACATCAAGCACGTGTCTTGCTTTCTTTCACGTGCAGAAAATAATTCACAAAATGGCAAGCTGTGACATTAGAAAAAAGAGGGGTTCTTAAAAGATTAAAAAAAATGCTTCTTTGGTCAGTAATTATTGATATCATTACTAAAAACCCACATTCAAAACCTGACTCCATCCCTGTTCCCAGGGAGTTCACAATCACGAGAAGTTAAGAAGGAAATTGTGTAAGGCTCCTTCAGGCTCTGGAGAGATTGCAACAAATCAACTAGCACTGGAAAACCCAGCACTACAAACATGTTAATTCTCCCTAAATTATCTATAAGTCTAACAGATACACAGTAAAAAAAAAAAAAAATCGTATTTGGAATCAAACAAGCATTCTAAAGTTCATATGGAAAATTGAACGGGCTATAACTGCCAAGGAAATCCTGAAAAAGCAGAGTAGCGAGGGGGGATTAGCAGCACCCGCACTGCCTATAGTAAAACATATTTAAAAACTACAAATCTGCGAATGGTATATATTCAGGATTATCAACAGAATGGAACAGACTGGAAATGTGCCTAAATACATCCAAGAAATGTAGTAGGAGAAAAAGGTGGCATTGCAGCAAATGGGGTAAAGTTGGACTGTTCAATAAAGGCTGTTGGGTAAAGGGTAGCCACTGATGAAAAATTAAGTTGGAGCCACACTTCGTGCCAGGATACGTTCCAGAGAGAACGAGCATTTCAAAACAGAGACTATAGTACCATACATGTGCTAGAAAAAAGTGTGGAATTAAAAAAAAAATCGTACAATGAAGTCCTTTCTGAGAAAAACAGAAACCCCCGAAGCCAAAAGAAACAATCAAAAGATTTGACTATGCAAATATATATATATATTTAATCTGCATGGCAAAATCAAAAGACAGAGAACAAATTGAGAACAGATATTTGCAACTCATACCACAAAAGGCTAATTTCCTCAGCACATAAAGAACTCTCCCAGGTGATGGGGAAAAAGACCAATGACCATCAGGAAAATGGGTGGTGGCTCCCAATAGGCAATTCATAGAAATGGAAATAAAAATAGTTCTTAAATGTAAATAAGATGCACAGCCTCTTTCATAAGAGGAAATACAAATGGCAGGGAAATATTTTTTACCTACCAGATTGGCAAATAGAAAAAAGTAGGAGAACCCCTTCTGTTGGCAAGGTATGGGGGGAAAGAAATGCTTCTACTGTATCCTATATGGACACATGTGCGTCATAACATGAATGCAAAATTATGTTACAGCATTGTGAAAGTAAAAGGCTAGAGACTAGTGAAACCTCTGTCAGCAGACGGATGAAACAAAGGGCTCCCCACTATGGAATACCAAGCAGCCTAGACGTACATGGCGGACATGCCTCATACACTCATGTGGAAGAGTCCTGCGGTGATATTTCATGAAGAAAAGCAAGGTGTACAAGAGTATGTATATGGTATGCTACTCTGTGCAATAAAAGGAAAAGAAATATGTGTGTATTGTACACATGAGTGCTGTTTTTGCGTGGAATAATCACAAAACTGGGAACACTGGTTGAAGGCATACGCGGGCTGATTATAAAGTTCCTCTGATAAGCGTGGGAGCCCACAGACGGCAAGGACACCACTCAGGAGAGAACAAGGTCACAAGCTCTGCTGCTTGGGGAACTTCTGGGAAACAGCCACTGCTTTTTGAGCTAGGTGAGCCCTGAGCTGAAAGTAAAAAGAAGGAAATGGTGCAGCTGCTCTGGAGCTTTCAATGAGAAGAACACAGTTCCAAAGAAGCTGAAAGAAGCCACTGTTGGTTAAAATGGCCGCCCTCTCCCACGGCATGAGAACGCAGAAAAATATCTCCTCAAACAGTCAACAACTCCACCCTTGTGAAGACTCGCCACAGCTCAGGCACCAAAACTTCATTCTTGTCTACATGACAAGATGGGGCGCCACAAGACCATACAAATAAGCATGTTCTAGAACGTTCTGCTAAAGCAAAGTCTATCTCTCTTTGCACGTGAAGGACAAACGCGAAAGGCAGCAAGCAGCTGATGTCACTGCTTATACTTATAACCGGCAACGAACTGTACGGGACTTTCAAAAACCGTGAAGGATGAAACGTATGTTCAGAGGCCTCTTGATTTTATTTCGTATCAGTTTGAAACAGCTAGAAGAAATAAAAAAATTAAAATTCACCCAAATCCTCACAACCTTTATGAAACTATTTTTTGTTTCCTTTTTACCCGTGTCTATTTGAATACAGAGGATTTAGTGTAGTTTTAATAATAATGTACAGGGGCGCCTGGGGGGCTCAGTCGTTAAGCGTCTGCCTTCAGCTCGGGTCATGGTCCCGGGGTCCTGGGATCGAGCCCCGCATCAGGCTCCCTGCTCGGCGGGAAGCCCGCTTCTCCCTCTCCCACTCCCCCTGCTTGTGGTCCCTGTCTCGCTGTGTCTCTCTGTCAAATAAATAAATAAATAAATCTTAAAAAAAAAATAATACACAGATATGTAATTTTGTCTTATGCTTGGACCCCCTTTGTCTGTTTCCTCATACACATGGTCATCACCCTACGTTTTAGATGACCACACACAATTCTATTCTGCTTATCAGCTACAGTTTAGGGAGCAGACATCTATGCAGCACCTTCCATGGGTGCATTACATCATCTGACTTACCCCTTACAGCAATCTTACCGTTGGGAACCACCCCCCCCTTCATTTATGGACTAGGAAACTGAGTGTCCAAAGATCTAGTAAGTAGTAGGCCCTGCCTTTGAACCCCATGGTGTGCCTGACCTGAAACAATGCCGGGAGGGGTATCTTCCCATATTTCGTTTTTCTCTTTCTAGATTTTTTTTTTTTCATTTCTGCCAACATCTGCATCCAGAGTCCAACAGGATGCCTCCTCACCTTTCTGCACTCCCAATTCCTGCTTCTGAGAGACAACTATTTTCAAGTCTTTTAGGGTCCTTGTCACCCCATCCTTGTCTCTGTATTTCTGGAGGCCAGGCTTGGCCCGCTGGCTCTTCCACGCCAGTTTCTGGGTCACCTCCTGCATCTGCCGCTGCGGAGGCTGTCGGCTCCCTTCCACCGCCCGGAACACACAGTGTCTCTTCCTCTGCTCTTTTCAACCTTGTTATAGCAATTTTCAGGGTTCATATGATTATGTAAATATTAGTCACAACTAAGTCATGTATTGTATCCTTTTTTTCGTGAAGCTCTTTATTTCCCCCAGGTTTTCACTTTTGGCATCCCCTCATTAGCTGAGCGCACCAACCACCAGCTTATTTCCAAACTCTGAGCGACACCGCGTTTCTGCACAAAGGCATGAGGCAATCAATCTGGGGAGCCCTCCCTCCATCCTGTGAGGCCCCTCGTCTCCTTCCTGCATCTTGGGCCCCATGGCCACTCTTCCTTCCTTCCTTTGGTGGAGGCTGGCTGACTTTCACTAGCCTCTTGAGAAAAAAATGAATTGGGGGGGGGGAGGCCTTTTTTTGAGAACAACTCTCCATGTCTGAAAATGCCTTTATTTTACCCTCACACTAGGGTGAGTCTGGCTGGTATAGAATTTTAAGTTAGAATCCATTTTTACCTCAGGATTTTGAAGGCCTTGCTCCACTGTCATCCAGTTTCTGGTCTGCTGTTGACATCTGGGGTCATTCTGACACCTGATCCTCATGTGCCATCTACCTCTACCTTCCGCAAGTTTTGCGATCTTGCTTTGTTGCCAGGGTTCCAAAATGTCATCAAGTGCCTCTACTGGGTCTTTCTCATTCTCTGGATTTCAGAAGCTCTTTCAATCTGGAGTTTCAAGCCCTACACTCATGGGCCAGCAAGGGGATGCTTCTTTGATAATTTCTTCCCTTCCACTTTCTCTAGCCTCTTTCTGGAACTACTATTATTTGGATATTAGATTTCTTAGGACTGATCCTCTGATTTCTCTTTCACTTTCCATCCTTTGTCTATTTATTCTACTTTCTGGAAGAGATCCTCAATTTTATCTTTGAATCCCTCTACTGACCTTCTTCATTTGTGCTCCAAAAGCTCTTCCTGTTCTCAGAATGTTCCAATTTTAGTCTCTTCTTGCCACACGGATGGCAAGTATGCCCATTACAGGTTTTCTTTACTTTGGCTCATTTCACTGCGTTTCCTCCGCTTCCGTTCTTCTGCTTGCTTTCGATCTGTCTTTCATGTTCAAGGCTTTCCTCCTCTGTCCAGCGACTCCTGGTTGTCTGCTCCTACTGCAGGGTGAGGTGCCAAAAAGCAGATGCACAGCGCGCTGACTACATGGGCAGACCTGTCCACCTGTGGGTTCCAGCCTCTCCGTTAGAGGACCCTCAAATAATAGTATCTCTGGGACTTTTCTCCTAGGCCGGTCAGTTTCCCCAGAGGGGAAGCCTCTCATCTCCTGGGGGAACCTGGTCATGGCTGGGGCCTTCCACGCTCAGACTCTATGGCCTGGTGCTTCACTCTCACTCTTAACCTGTCATCACCTAGCTGTGTGAGAGGGGAGGAGACCGGGGGACTTTCCTCCAATCTGCACATTTTCAGATGTGTTTCACACCCCATCCGCAGAGGCACCTGGAGCTTCTGGTTCCTGAGCCTTCAACTCAGCCCAATTCTTGTAGGGTTCTCGTTCTGCAGGTCTGGGTTTCTGCTTTCTCTGGCCTTCTAAGTTAGTTTCTGCTCGTTCATCTGCTTTCCGCCCATCTGCTCCTGTCTCCTCTCCTGTTCTCTATGTTCTTGAGAATTTGTGCCTTTTTACCCTTTAGTATCACTTTGGTGGGGATTCAGGAAGTGGTGAAAATCAACATGTGTTCGATCTACCACTTTTCATCAAGACTTCTAGCTTTCCCTGTGTTTAAATGATTCCTTTGGGTTAAATTCATAGTAATGGAATCAACATTTTTACTCCTTTATTTAGGATCTGTGTATTCATTTATGCACTCAATAAACATTTTTGGAGCACCTGCTATGTGCCAGATCCTACACTGGGCAGTGAGGACACAAGGTACAGGGAAAAGAACAGAGACGACAGGGTCCGGGAGACCAGGGTCCAGTCTCAATTCTGACACTTTGCAACTCTGGGCAAGTCAATTCACTCTGTTGAGTCACATTTACTTATTAGTTAAAAACCGGAGCGTGGAGGTGGGATGAGGAATAACGACAGCCGTTCATCCATTGTTTAATCTGAAGATGAAAGGAAACATACTGAGATCCCTGAACTTCACGCCCTGAACTTCACGACTAAAGGATAATAGCCACCCAAGTCATGACAGTATTTGCTATTTTTGTTGTTGTGAACAGTAACTTACTTCACAACAACTCATGGGATACAGACTAATAGAAAACCTTAATGCAAACGAATGTGCTTCTGTGATGGAAGTCCCAGATGCTGTAAGGCAACAGAGAGAAGCAGCACACACTCTGGGTGTGGAGGACGATGTCCAGGGAGGCTTCGTCCAAGAGGTGCCATCTGTGTGCTCTCAAATAAGGAGGCTGTGCAAAGGTGTGGAAGGATCCCATGTGGAAGGCTCGGCGAGTGTGAGACCCAGGAGAGAAATGTAGGGAGACCTGATGTGTTTAGAACACAAGGCGTGAGGAGAAGAAGCCAGGCCCATGCTGGACCTCACCCTACAGGCAGCTTAACGCAGGGCTATGACACCATCACATTTGTGCATCAAAGGGTAGCTTAGTGGCCTGTGAGGTGAACTAGAAGGGGCAGCGAACAGAGATGCGGCTATGGCGTCATTCCAGACGAGGGATGGAGGCAGAAGCAATGGAATGGGGAGGAAAGGCAGACTGAGGAGGTTCAGCTTAGGAGGTGGTGACTTTTGCTGCCATGTCGCCCCACCCGCCTAGTATTTCCTCTTGTGAAAAGTACCTAGGCATATCCTGTACCCGCTTATCCATGGCGGTCTCACCAATGTTCAAGCTAATACTCTTAGTATAAAAATAGCTCCAGGAGTGCCTGGGTGGCTCAGTTGGTTAAGCGTCTGACTCTTGATTTTGGCTCCGGTCAAGATCTCATCAGGGTCCTGGGATTGAGCTCCGCGCCGGGGTTCCCTGGCTCGGGGGTGGGGGAAGTCTGCTTGAGATTCTCTCTCTCCCTCTGCCCCTCCCCCCGTTCATGCTCACACACTCTCTCTCTCTAAAATAAATAAGCCTTTAAAAAGTAAATAAAAATAGCTCCGATAATAGCTACGCTTACTGAAGTCTTATGCATGCTAAGCATCCTAGAAATCATTTCACCTGCTGTCTCTCCTTATCCTCATACCAAACCTATGAAGTACTATGACCTCCATTTTACAAGTGAAGAAGTAGAGACTCAGCGGGGTGGGGTGGCCTGGCCAGTGGGGGGCAGAGCTGGGGTTCTGGGTGGCTAACTTCCCCCTGGCACCTCGCCCGCCCCTTCGTGATCATGGTGCCAACTTCAGCCAGTCTGGTTTTCTTCTCAGCCAATCAGTTGACTGTCTTTCTCCTTCCTTCCTCAGCTTTTGTTCCCACACCCATTTCTTTGGTGGCTCTGAGCTGACTTCTCTCCTCACCCTACTTTGGAACAGTCAGCCTCAAAATCCCTTCATCATTCTGGCCCAGCTCAAAGGCCTCTGGTCCGCCCTCGCCCTTCCTGACTTTTTGCGCTTGATGCCTTCCTTCTCTGGCTTCTGTGACACCCAACGTTCCTGGCTGCCCTCTGAACCTGTCTTCCTGCCTGTTTCTGGCTCCCTCGCCAGCTCTTCCTCTCAGCCTAACCTGCTGTAGCCACCAATCCTCAGTCTTGCTCCACTCTCTGCCTTCCCGGGCTGGCGGCTGATCTGGGACCTGCACGTCTGGCCGTCAGCTCACACCTGAGCTCTGCTCTCACATTCACGCCTGCCCGCCTGCACGTCCCACAGAGCGCCCGAAACTAAAGCACTTTCCCTCAGAAGGCAGCTTCCCTGTGACTTCTCTATTTCTGTTCCCCAATCTATTCTTCTCTCAGCTGCTCAGTAATCTTAACATTCTCTGTGAGTCAGCCCTCTCTGCCAACACCCAAGGATGTTCCATTACCCACCACACCTAGTGATTCCCATTCTTTCCTAATGCCACAAGTGCTCATGGGCTCAAACCCAAACTTCTCCTTTCTGGAAATGTGAGATCCCATGTGATCTGACCTCTTTCTCCCCCAAAGACCTGGGGCTCTCAGCTATAATCAGACAGCTCTTGGCACGCCACACCATGACACAGGGACTTGGCATGGAGCTGGCCAGGAAGCAGCTGCGGAGACCAAACTGGTGATGGGGCAAGAGCACCTAAGCAAACAGAATCAAGGCACAGTAAGCAAAGGGCAGAGAGAGTGGCAGGTCCACAGGCCACACAAAGAGCACCAAAAAGATCTTTAGGAATCACAAGAGAGATGGTCCGAGTCCAGCCAAATGATCCATGGATCTGGGGGCAGTGGGGGAGGAGCAGAGTGGCTGTGGGGTCAGGGCAAACCAGTGACAAGGGGGAAATGTGCTAAATCATCACCCAAGCAGGCTGGCTGGAAGGCCGACAGGACAAAGAAAGGAAAGTGGGTAGATGAGGAGTGCTGGCCTGGAGAGCCAAGTCCGTTTTTGACCAGAAGTGCTCGCTTAAATGATCAACTCCGCTGGTTCCTGCTCACGCTGACCTCTCTGCCTTCTCTCCTATTGCCCCACTCCTCCAGATCAACTCATCTCACAGGGTCACTCAAAACCTCAACACCCAAGCCTCCCCAGTACTCTCTCCCTCTTTCTCTAAGCTCCTTTAGCATTTAACTGAATTGCTCGTTCTGACACTTCCTCACATGGGTTCCTACCAAAACTATCTCCAAACACTAGCGTGCGCTCAATGTGTGCGACATAACGGCCATAGAGAATTCAGAAAATTTGAAGATAGTTGCTCTCCTTAAGCCTTTCAGAGTAGAGTTGTAGAGAGATACACACATGGAAAGATATCATTTACCTTCCTGTCGTCAGGTGGGAGCCACAGGGATGGCACAGGGTAAGGGCTAGAGAGTTCCGCAAGAGCCGGCATGTGAGGCGGCCTTGAGGCACGGACAGGATTTTGATGGACACGTAAGGTGGAAATATGAGAAAAAGCATTATGTGTGTGAGAGAGGGAACGAGTGTGAGTGCCACACGGTGAACAGACTGGAAGAGCAGGTTACTAACGAGTAACTGACAAGCTCAAAAAATACATATGTCTATTTATTCACTGAGAGGAATCTTCCTTTATTGAAATGCCAAGGAACGAAAAGTCCCAACTGTTATGGCTTGGCAGATTTCAAATTAAAAAGAAACATATACAGTTTCTCAGTTCCTATTAGTAAGGAATTAGTGTTCAAACTTTTGTGATCTGACCGAAAACACCAGTTCAAGGGTCTTGCCAGCAGGAGAATCTGGTGCTACAAGTCACAGAAATGTCAGGTTGGTTGTGGCAGTGGCATTAGCAGTCAGCGGAAAGGAGGAGAATATGTGACCTGCTGATTCTCATGGATCTCTCCCCTCCCAGGAGGCCGCAGATGGTTCTGGATCAACCACTGACCTCCAGGCGAGATGGTTTCCCAAATGCTCTGGGGGACGGCCTCTTTTAATGGCTGCCTCAGAAGGGAAGCTGTCTGGCTTGATGCCGTGCACCCATGCTGACCGAGAGCCCTCCCTTCATGATTAGAAACTGGCATGGGCAGAGATTTAGGGTGGTTCAAAAGCTGCCGCAAGGGCTGACTCACTTCCGTGGCTCATGGTGACACTGCACCGCAGGCAGCCACCTTGCGCAGCGGAACAGCTCTGAGGGGCGCATAGCCCTGGTGGACAGTCATGTGGGGTGACCACAGGGGGCATCACACCCAGTCACACCAAACATCAATCCGTCAAGGATTACAGCTTTCTGCAGCAGTAAAAGCTTCGTGTCCTAGGACCCTGTGGAGGGGCAGATCTCCTTTAGAAACCTTGGAAAATTCCTTCCTTGAGTAAATATTCTGCCACCTGGTAGATTGTGATCCCAAGGCCCCGTGCCCCCCACAGAATCCATCTGCAGGGAAGTTATTCTCCAGGCTGTTGAGGAGGACTGGACTTCCTGCATTTGTGCTTCAGACGAGGATGAAGTGCAAACTGCAGTCAGTTGGTAGCCCCGCAGCGCTGCATGGAAGCAGTGATCACACTCGCTCACCCTCTAGAAAGCACTGTCCACGTTACTGTCTTAATTATACTTTACCAATAAAGTAGATACTGTTCTGGGCTGTCTGGGTGGCTCAGTCGGTTGAGCATCCGACTCTTGATTTGGGCTTAGGTCTTGATCTCGGGATCATGAGTTCAAACTTGCACTGGGCTCCACGCAGAGCCCACTTAAGAAAATTAAAAAAAAAAAAAGCAGATAACTGTTCTATAGTATGAAGTACACTATCTGTCATAATGAAGGGAGATGTGCCAGGCAGCGGGCAGAGAAAAAGAACAGTTTGAGATCAAAATTGATAACCACTGAATTTACCGGGTCAACAGAACATCAGAAGCTGATAAAAGGTGGCCACTCTTAGAAATGTTAGACTTTCCCCTAGAAAATAAGGTTCATTTCCTGCTCCTGGATACTGGGCCAATTTTCAGCCCAAGTGAGAAGGACCACAAAATGGATCTGATCCCTGGCAAGTCCTATAAAGTAAATTTGGTTTTGTAGTTTGAGTAAAGTTAAGGATGATTGGTGGACAAATATGGACTCTGGATCCTAGTCTGGGAAAGACTGGAAGGGGGGATGACTCAGCAATGAGACAGGTTTGCTCGGAGCAGAGGCCCATCTGCCCATCTGTAGGTGCTGGGTCTAACTCTGTGTGATGGCATCAGTTGGTAGCACATGCCTCTTTTGCTTTTTAAAAGACATAGAGCCCTGAAGAATAAACCCCGGCCGACAATAGGGCAATGGGTTGGTCATAAATTTTTGGAAACTGGAAGCGATTGCTTTAAGGAGGGCAAGGCACATGGAAGATGAGCCTCTTTCCAACTGAATTAAATCAAGGGAGTCTTGAATAGTTTGGATTCTGAATCTTTTAGATCTTTTAGCAATTCGTGCATGAAGGCACAGTCTCTAACAAGAAGCTACAATCTTGGGGCGCCTGGGTGACTCAATCGGGTAAACATCTGACTCTTGATCTCAGCTCAGGTCTTGATCTCCAGGTCATGAGTTCAAACCCCACATTGGGCTCCACACTGGGTTTGGAGTCTACTTAAAAAAAGAAGCAGCAGCAGCTGCAGTCTCTACCTAGGTTAGAGAAAATGAATGAATTTCTCCATAGCCTTAGCTTGGTCATCTTAATTCAATACAAGTAGCCTCCAGGATGACAGCACTTTCCTCCTGGCCCCCTGGATAGGTGACCTGCTAGGGCAGAGACAGTGCAGGTGGGCAATACCTAAGAGTTAAATTAAACCTGGCCACTGGTGAACTAACCACCTGCTCCCAAATGCCTACCCACTTATCAAAACCACAATATCTGATGGCAGAAGACAGTGAGTAACAGGGAGAGGGACCAACTCATCCCTGTTCGGTACTTCCCTGGTTTTAGCACTGAAAGCCCCATGTTCTGGGAAAACCATCAGTTCTGGGAAAACTGGGATGTTCGGTCAGCATAGGCACAGAAGATGGTATCCCGGGCTTAGCGATTCTCATCTTGACAGTTTGGGTTGGGGTCCTTTCATTAGAAACACAAGCAATTTTAAGATGAAGTCACCCGAAAACGTGACCTCACTGATGCTGACCGTCAATAATCGGTCGCGGTAAAGATGATTTGCAGTCTTTCATCTTTCAGGTGCTCTTTTACAATGTAGATTGTAAATGTGCTCTGAAGGTCTGGTGCCTACAGAAAGAGCGCACCGGGAGCGCTACAGATCGACTTATCAATTGTTAATGGTTCACCACAAGCAACTAAGGAAATATTTGCACAGTTCTTAAAATGGGTAACGTCAGGTCAATGGAATTAAGTCACTTGGCAATTAGGAGTTTATCCTATAAAAAGCACAAAGCTTTAGTGTTCGGCCAAGGAGGAAAAGATCTAAATCCAATCTGGAATGTCTCTGTGAACAAGAGGGAATTAAGAAGAATTTAAGCCCAAAATAATGAAATTCTTTTCAACTTGAACTCACTGTAAGTAAGCTGCACTGTCTCCAGAATTTCCACCCAGGAGGGGGCCTAGGGGCGACAATCTGACTGGAAGGGAATGTGCGAAGCTGCGTTTACACAGTGTTTTATGGAAGACTGCAAACGTCAGACGTCCGTACCCAAGCCCCTCGCCCTAACGTCTCCCCGGACCACCGCTGCAAATAGCCTTATCAGAGGAGGCAAGGAAGGAAAATGCAAGGACTGGCGGGTCTCTAATAACTCCATATATTGCACTATCAGAGCGATCCGAATTAGTACTTTTCTCTGGAGTGTACTTCTATCTATCTATCTATCATCTATCTATCTATCTATCTATCTGTTTTAGAGAGAGAGAATGTGCACGAGCAGGGGGAGGGTTGGAGTGAGAGACAGAATCTCAAGCAGACTCCCAGCTGAGTACAGAACCCCACTCGAGGCTCTGTCTCATGACCCTAAGATCATGACCTGAATTGAAATCAAGAGTTGGACTCTTAACCGACTGAGCCACCCAGGCTCCCCTCTAATTATTTAATACGTCCTTGGTACATTAAAATCGTGTATCTTGCACATCTGTGACAAATACAGTGTCTTTATATACAGAATCAGGCTTTTATTGGGGGTAGATAAAAGAAAAATGAATATTTACTGTTAGGAAGTAGAAGACGTATGAAGCAATAAGGATGGAATTGATACTGAGAGAAAAATCAAAAGCTGATCTGCTCTGCTGTCTCAGAAATAATTAGGAAGCATAGTGGTGCAGAAACCAAGTAAAAAAAAAAAGTGCCTCTGGAAAGTTTCTACAGTGAAAAATTTTTAAAAATGATCCTCCTTGGGGCACCTGGGTGGCTAAGTTGGTTAAGCCTCTGACTCTTGATTTTGGCTCAGCTCATGATCTCAGGGTTGTGAAATCGAGCCCTGTGTTGGGCTCCACACTGGGCGTGGAGCCTGCTTAGGATTCTCTCTCTCCCTCTACCCCTCTCCACCCTCTCTAAAACAAACAAACAAACAAACAAAAAACCCAAAAAACCCCACACATCCTTCTTTAACACCACCAACAATGGAATCAGAGGAGTAGATCCTCAGACATTGGTTAACCAAGACTCAGGGCAGGAAACCAAACATGGGGACTAATTATAATGAACAGAATAGTTCAATAGGATTCTTGTTTGGAGTTTGCACTCTGGTGAGTGAGAAGAAACTGGGAAAAGCACAGAACACAAATCCATGAACTGTCTATGAAAAAGGTCATGATGTTTCTGCCATTCTCTTCCAAGTATCTAAAGCAGCCTCAAAGAGGAAATGTGCAGGGAGGGCACCATGCATGCGGAGGCAGCTACGATGTTCAACTCTCAGCTCGGTTTGGAATGGGTAGGGCCCTCATCCCCACATCTCAGGTACTTTCACCCCCACAGAGGACAATTAACACCCAGCTCTTCCGAATACAGGTGGCAGCTGGTTGCAGCAGAAAGCTAGTACGTTTTAGTCTCCAGGAAAGAAAGGGCCCACAGACATGTGGCTGTGGTTTTGATCACACTGCTTCCCTTGTCCAGACCCTGCAGCGGCTCTTGGATGTCTCTTGTGCCCAGTGAAAGCACCTCAACTATCTGTTTCTTGGCTGGTCTATTAGCCAAGCCCTCTACCGCGCTCCTCCTGAATGCCTTCATCTTTAGCTAGACCACGACCCACACCGACAGGCTTGCTCATGAGTGAAAAACCAGAAGCCTGGATTCCCACAGGGAATCTATAAATTTCAACAGCAGGCTTCCAGCGATGGGGCACCTGCTTCCTATCTTCACTTCCTAACCAGGGCCTGGTGATGGAAACTTCAACGAGGCCCCAGGGAAGGATGGAGGCTGCAAACTGCCTTTATGCTTATCTGGGGTTGCCCTGCTTTAATTTAAGACTGAGACAACAATCCATCTTCTTTCAGAAACAGGGTAAGTGACTTCCCCCAAAATAAAATTCCATCAGAGCTAAAGGCACACCTGATTTCCTGGAGCGCTTGCACCCCTGGGCGGTGCCGGCTGCATGAGTAGGAGACAGCAGTGTGGTTTCTCCTGCCCAGCCACCCAAGGCACTCACCAAAAGGGGAACATCCCACACCTACGCCTGTCGATGGAAAACAAGAGACAGAATGGCATTATACTTAAGATCTGGGAGCGCTAGGGATCTTGTTCTGTCTCAACAAGAGTGTGGCTCTGCATTTGGGATACACCTACTTTACTGACGATGAAGAGATAGATACGAATTCCTCCAAGACAAGGCAGGATGTGCTACATGGACACAGAAGGTACAAGCTGGGGAAACAGACATGTAGGGAGAAGGAAGAAAGGCTCATTCTGACTGAAGGGGGGAGCGGGGAAGAAATCAGGAAAAGTTTCTCAGAATAGACGCTAAGGTTTTCTTACAGGAGAAGAGGCACTTTGGTAGAGAGAGAGAAAGGAGGGGATTTGGGACTAGCCCGGGGCAGGAGCTCAGGAGGCAGACACTCAGTGGACAATGGGAGAATGCCACAGGTAGGTTGGGGTCACCCTGCAGCGTGTTAGGTGCTGGCCTGCTTGAGGAAGTCGATTCAAGTGGTATTGCGACACAGGGGTGGTGCAGGGGCAAGGAGGTGACTCAGGACACTCCTGTAAAAGCCCAAGGAAGTGGTAGTCACACAAGTGAATACATATGCAAAAGGTCCTCAATTGTACACTTAAGGTTTGTGCATTGTACTATTTGTACATGATAGCTCAAAATACCCTTTGTATTTAGAGCACAGAAAGAGAGGGAATGACCCAGCCCCCTCCTTTAGATTACATAACCCCTTGGGTTTTTCTGGGCCTTACACAGAGCAGGCTGGAAAATCTGGGAGGGGAGATGTTATTTCAACCTAATAAGGCATGTGGAGCTTTAAGGATAAAGTAGACAAATAAGAGACGTGATTGCATAAGCTGACTTGTTAAGTGGGTCACAATATCACCTTTTCAGACTCTATCTCTTATTTGTACTGAATGTAAAGTGATTGGCTCGATGTCAAACACATAAGAAGCCAATGGTGGAGGGGGCAACCCCAGGAGTGGCTGAAGGAAGCCACAGGAAGACACAGAATGGCAGGTTATTGGAAAAAACTCCACCAGGACCTTGGAACTTCAAGCTTCTAATTCTTTATATAAACCATTTTCACATACTATTGCAATCTGTTTTCCCAACGAGCCTAGGAAGTGGGAAAGAACTGTATTACTATCATTATTCCTGTTTTGCAGATGAGAAAACAGAGGCTAAAATATGAAGAAAAGAGAAACCAACTATGCTGCTTAGATTACAACCTGTAAAAATCCCTCTGGAAAACAGTCTGGCAATATATGTAAAATTCCTTAAACTGAGCACATCTTTTTATATAGCAAATATATTAACAAATATATGTGTATTAAGTATTAACTTCCTAGAATTTACTCTAGGGAGCAATCAGATCTATATATGCATCCACCACAGCAATGGTTATAATTACAAAGATGTAAAAATGGAAAAAAATGCCCAGTAAAACAGGAAACTGGTTAAATGTGTTATGATGCTTTATACAATGAAATGGCATTAAATTTATCAATGGAATTTTTTACACAATATGTTTCTAATTGAAATTTTCAAGTTGCCCAACAGTTTGTGTAAGTATCAATCAATTTTGTTAAATAATAAAACTTTATGCACAAAAAAAGACTGGGGGGAAAAGAAGTCCTTAAAAAAACAAAAGTCCAGGGGGGCTAGTGACAGCCCTTCCTAGAACACGGGGGGTGGAAACAGAAGAGGGCAGATACACAAGAAAACCTTATTTTTGGGTTCTTGTCCTCATTCTGTAGCCACAACCCCCACCCCCAGGGTCCTTCATCTAAGTGGACTTATCTGATGCTTGGTGACAACAGAGGTACTAGACTCAGGTTACTAGTGCTAAAGGGCATCACAGGAGTGCTGCCTGTTTCAAGTCACACAGGAGGAAACCAAGGGCTAGGAGGGTGGTCACTTGGTCCAGGTTTCTGTGGCTAGTTTAGAAGTAGAAGACCTAGGTTTCCATTCTAGTCCAAATTTCAATTCAAGGCTTTTTCTCTACACCACTGCTGCCCAACAGCCATTAGGAAATTTGAATTGTTGACAGAGTTTTGCAGCTGTTAAAAGTCAAATATTAGAACATACACAGCACTGTGGGCAAATGTCCATGGCATAAAGCAGGCCACCCAACACTATACAGACCCCTGATTTGGGCGGGTGAGGGGGAGTCTGCAGAAGAAAAAGACCCAAAGGGATGATCACCTAGGTAATAATGGGATATATCTCCGAGTAGGAGAATTATAGATGGTTTTCATGTGCTTCATTTTTTCAGTTTTAGAAAATGAATACACATTAAATTTTTAATTCAGAAAAAAGTGGAGATTTGTAGCATCAACTAGATCTTCTCATAATTTCTGAACCAAGCTTTAGTCTGCCTGTTCCACTGAAAGCAAACATTTCTTGAGAACAAAAAAAGTGAATCACTAGGTAAATATTGATCTGTTGCTAAGTGAACAAGAGAAACATCATCCCACGTAAGCAAAGTTTTCCTCTGGACATTAAAAGATGCATTTCTAATGTATCTTTGGATAGATAATCATAAAACAGATTCAAAAACTAACTTTAATGCTGAAAGGGAGGAAGAAAAAACTTTATTCTCATGTTTTCAATCTTCACCTTTCATCAGCTTTTTTTTTTTTTCTATACCAGAACAGCAGGGGGATATGCTCTGATTCCACACATAAGTCATAATAACCGGTTGCCTTCAGTCAGGGTTATTGAGTAACACCATTAGCTTGCGGTAAATCAGTTAACTGAACTTTCTAGCCCAGAAAATTGTTTGCAAAGGCTGCAGACAGGCTTCCTCTAGGAAAAAAAATCTTCAAAGTCTCAGGAGAAGCACTTTTACACATAACAGACATGTTTCCTGCCCTCAGCTTCAGATATATGGGAGGCTGTTTCAGAAATGTGACACAGAGAAAGAACATCAAGGACAGTGGCTTCCGACAGAGTGATTAAAATAGAAAGAGGGTCACGTGGGAATTAGAAGGCCACTCTGGGGCCAGTCCTGCTGAAGACTCTCATCTCGGGCTGGCCCCTTACTTCTCTCCTCCGTACCCTAAGGAGTCTGTCCACCTCCCCATGGATAAGGGGGGGACCGGGGAGGGGGGTGGGGGGATGCGTTAGCCTGGTGATGGGTATTAAAGAGGGCACATTCTGCGTGGAGCACTGGGTGTTATGCACAGACAATGAATCACGGAACACTACATCCACAACTAATGATGTAATGTATGGTGATTAACATAACAATAAAAAATAAAAACAATAAAAACAAAACAAAAAAAAAAAAGAAAAAGAGGGGGAACCAATGCTGGTTTCAGTTATCCTCTCTGCTCCTGGGAAGTTTCCTCAAAATGAGAGGAAAAATCAGTCCAACCTCAAAAGTCATTAAGATTAAATGCATAATGTCTACGAGAGATATGCAACAAATTTAAAATGCAGGAAGAAGGACAAAAGAGGGTAACGTGAAAATATTCTGCTGAGAAGCTACCTGAGTGGAGGATATAGTTATTCCTAAAATTAGAACCTAAATAAAAAATAAAAGGTTAATTGGGGCATCTGGGTGGCTCAGTTGGTTGAGCATCCAACTCGACCTCAGCTCAGGTCTTGAGCTTGGGGTTGTGAGTTTGAGCCCCGTGTTGGGCTCCAGCGTGGAGGCTACTTAAACAAATAAATAAATAAAATAAGAGGTTAGTTAAAAGATGGAGGGGAAAAAGTGGATCCTTTTGTCCTCTGATCATTTGTCATGTTCAAGTAAGAGAGCTTGGATGTTTAGAATTTAGCTGTTTAAGTAATGTTCCAACGTGCTCAGAGGAGGCTGGTCCTATTCTCAAAGGGATGGGTCTTGGAAGGGAACAGTTTCCGGGCAACTTGTCCCTTTGCACCTACCCTCAAACCATAGCTAAGTAACTAAGGCTGATCTCTACCCTTCCCTAATTTGGGTTTTACCAGGAGGGAGCAGGTGACTGGTTAACGACAGGGGTGGTGCAGCGGTGGACACCGCCACAAGGTTCAAGGAGGTCGGTGGCCAGGGACACACTTCCACACCAGGAGAGTGGGTGCAGCCATCTCAACAGTGTCATGTGGCGCCCTACCAGCATCTTAGGTTCAGGAAGAGAGTGTGCCAGGGAGGAAAAGAGAGCAAAGAGAACTGTTGGATTTAATGTTTCTGGGTTGTTTTTTAAAAGGAAAACATGAGAAGAGGTAAAAACTTGCCATAATCAACTTTTTTTTTTTTTTTTTACTTTGAACAATTAGTATGGGATCAACCATTCATGATGTTTTTCCTGAGCCCGGACATCAGCAGCTTTTCCGTGGCTTCCCCTAGCTACTCAGGAACCCATGCTGGGTAGAACTTTGCACTCATCTACGTTATTAACTTACATATTGACCCAATACTTTCACTTTTTTCTCTAAAAATGAGATAGCCCAGGAACTTGGGTCCAGCTGGGTCCCACTCAATATGAGAATGGGTGCAAATGTCACTTGCCAGTCAGGACTAGTGAATTCTCTAAGTAATGAAGAAAAATGCCAGCCGAAGTGGAAAGCATACAGATTCTGTGCACCCCGATTAGGTGAGGAGCTTCTTCAGTGCATACCCTGCTGAATAAGAATGCCTGGTCTAATGCCCGGTTGTGGGGCTACTCTATCCCCGCGGTGATATAAAGCGCCCCCCCCAGTAGGGGCAGTTCCAAAATCAACATGATGACACATACCACACGTAGCACTCCCCACAAATATTAGGCAACATGACTGACTTATGAGTCACTCTCAACTTCATAGTAGCTTCTGGGTCCTGATACCACTGTTAAAAGTAAGAAAACTCCACACAACACCCTAAACACCCAAAGCCCATGATGGCAGCTCTTTGGCCTTAGCTAAGAGCACGTAAATATCAACTAGACAATCGCACAAGACAAAGCAAGAACCCAACCTCTCAGATGCGTCTGCTGCCCACTTGTCCACTCTTAGAAGAGAATCATTTACCCAATGTCACCAACCCCCTAGAGGGGATGAAAAGTTATATCAGGAGAGGGGGAAAGCCCCTACTACTAGCCACTGAGTATGAGAAACTCCACTGAGTTTAGTCCTCATGCTGAGGGGACACTGTTTAGTAAGACAGTTCTAGAAGGAGCTCCCATCTTAAGGCATGCCGGGCAGAACAGCACAGCATCCATTTGAAGAGGCACAAACAGTGAAGCAGCAATAATCAGCAAGGTGGAAGGAATTCAGACCCAGGAGAGCAGGAAATGCTTCATGCCCCAGGCTTGGCCTGAGCCCTGAGGGAAGACAGATTTATTCGGAGGACATCAACAGGGAAAAATTTAGCCACGCACCTCTAGAAAACAGGGGTGACAGGGAATGCAGATTGCCATTACTTCACCACTACGTTTCCTGTCTCAGAAGCAGTGCTCACCCTTGCTACCTCCAAAATACGGTCCTGGGGCTTCACAGGGAAACCCGGGGCCCTCACAATTCAAGTACTCTCTGAGCCGATGTTCAATACATTTTTCAGTAACGCAGATGGAGAGTACCCAACCGGTAAATCTGTGCTTTTTTTGTCTTATTAATTATTTTAGG
Source organism: Eumetopias jubatus (assembly GCF_037043125.1). Classification (NCBI taxonomy): domain Eukaryota; kingdom Metazoa; phylum Chordata; class Mammalia; order Carnivora; family Otariidae; genus Eumetopias; species Eumetopias jubatus. The sequence continues at coordinate 123,825,155 of NW_028274813.1, forward strand.
TAAGGATGGTTCCTCTGTCCTAGGACTGGCAACAGTGCACTTGATAAAGGGCTAGAACACTGTCCAAGTTTTCTGTATCTACCTAAAAATGACTACTGCTTTTTGCAAGGCCCTTGTCATGGATGCTGACACCACCGTGTGGAGGAAGGGATGTTTCCAGGCAACAAAGAGCTCACCCTGTCCCCTACCTTCCAGGATTCAAACACCAGACTGGCACTGAGACTGTGGCTATTTTAACACCAATGACACAACTTTACCTGGATGCCTTAAGGACACAATGTGAAGAGATTCTCTGCACACTGCACCGGCCAAACAGACCAGCAGGTGGGCATACGGTGGGTGTGGGGTCTACTCACTCTTTGGTCAGAAGAGGGCAGGACTTAAGCAGAAAGCGTGAGAGCCCCGAGTCCTGGAAGTAGAGGTCAGGCGGGGCTGTGGGGCTCTTCAGATTCAAGCAGCGGACGATCACATACAACACGGCAGCCACGGCAGCCAGCTTTACCCCGTCAAACACGGCCGGGAGCTCGGGGGTCTCTAGCATGGCATTCATCTTGACCTGGGGAGCAGAAGCACACAGCTAGGGTTAGAAGCACAGTGAGGAGGGGCGGAGCCCACCGCACTAAGAGGCAGAGCTGATGACAAGTCACAATCCGGATATGTCCATCGGGCCACCCAGGGCGATGGCCATCAGCACCTTCAGGCCGCCAGTGGGCAGGCAACAACCCAAATCACAAACAGGCTTGTGCACTGATACACTGGGTAAGTTTTTTTTTGTTTTAAATCGAATGAGCTCTTCTAAGAGAAGCAAATTAGAAAATGTTGAGAATAGCATTCTTTGGGGAGCGGGAGAAAGAAGTCCCACCAAAGAGGCTCAAGCTGGACTAGAGGTGGCCCACTGATTTCCATGGGCTGGTAGCCTTGAGTGGCTCTGCACCAGGTGTGTGTGAAGCATCATGTTTACAGCCCAGGACAGAGATGTGGGAGGGACCACTACTGCCCACAGGTGTGATGGTACTGCTCACCGCCCCCCTCCCGACCCCCCCACTGCCAGAGCAGGAGGAAACAAAGCAAGCTGGGTCTGACTCAGTCCTAACTGCTCCTGGTTGGGGGCGGGGAGGGGGCAGCCCCATTGCTGAAGTCAAGTGCAGACTCGGCCCGGGGTTGGGGGGAGGGGGCAGCGATCCTTGAGCCTGGGTTTCAGGCAGTGTGAAATGGAACTCCGCCAATTTCTTTCCCCACTGAAGGTACCTGACGACGACAGCCATTAGTCCAAAATCCAGATCAAAATTAAAAATTGGGAGTGCAGAAAACGTGTATGCAGGTCTGGCTTTGCCCCCGAGCTCTCCTGATATTTTATGTTTTGAGGTAGCTTTACCTTTTATATAACACACACACACACACACACACACACACACACACACACACACACACACACACACACACACCCCTTCCAAACATCAACAACAACAAAAGTAACAGCAACAAAAATCCAGTCTTTTCCTTGCTGCTCAGGAGAAAAGCAGAACATTAGCTGTTACCTTAAAAATCAGGGAAACCACGAGCTTAACGAAAAGGAGAAAATGGTAACTCACAGCCAAGGTAGCTATGGCAACAGCTTCCCTCGAACGGTATCAAGTAGCCTCTGCTAAAAACAGTCAGCATAAGAACTCTGGTGGCCCACAGTGCAGCCAGAATGGGCAAGACAAAACAATCCCCCAAAAACGTGTGCGGGGCATGACCAAATGAACTCTCTACAGACCTGCAATGAAGCCAAAGGGGTCCGAGAAACCCTTTCCTGAGGTCAAGGTGACGTTGGCAAATACAGGACTGAACACACTGCCGATGACCTCTGGCAGAGGTCCCAATTCAGTGAGGAAAGGCAATGAAAGATCAGGGCTCAACTAGCCTTCCACCATGGGGGCAAGAAAATAATTTTAAAATATGGATCCTACATGATTTTGAATCAAAATATACTTTCAGCTGTATCAACCTTTGAACCTTTACGATCTGAAAGTTGCCTTAAAACCTAACTTCTGGCGACGTGTCACCTCGCTCCTGGGGCCACGTCCCCGAAAGGCTGGCTATTTATAAACCCTTAAAACAGGATTCTTCACTTGGGGTCTGTGGGTTCCCTACAGGATTCCAGGGTCCAGGTACCCCCTGAAATTAGATGTAAAGGTTTGTATGTGTGTGGTTTTCTGTGGCAAGAATCTGCAGATTTCAAGATTTATTTATTTGAGAGACAGAGCACATGAGAGCATGTGCTCTGGGGAGGGGCAGAGGAAGAGAGAGAATCTCAAGCAGACTCCTCGCTGAGCACAGAGCCCGACGCGGGGCTCGATCTCACGACCCTGAGATCGACGACCTGCAGATTTGATCAGGTTCTCCAAGGGGCATGTGGCCTAAAAACGTACACAGCTCCCAAAGTGCTCCACAGGTTTCCCCTGCAGCTCTGGTCCCCCACCTCTCGGGTGCCCTGCCACCTAAGCCAGTCAAACTGGAGGCAGACAAATACCCAGGACGCTGCTGTTCATTAATATGGATGTTCAAGGCCCCAAACAAGGTCCAGAAGGAGTTCCAAAGTCTTTCTGACACGAAGCTGGTAACACGCTCTTTCCCATCCCCTTTGTTGGAAAGACACCGAGAAAAGCAGCAGGTGGCTTTACCGGTTTCCTTGTTGGTCAAGAATTGAAATTTTATGGAATTAAATAAAGAAGTTCCTCCCACCATGCCCACTTCCTCTCATTACTTCCTAACATAAGGGGAAGTGAAAAGGAGAAACAAACAAAAGTCTGGGCCATACATACCTATGTCCCTTCTTCCTCTCTACTGCAAATATTGACTGTCCTTGAAGAGTTGTATAGCTGGGCCGCTTGGGTCAGATCTCCTATTCAAATTAACCTAAAAGCTGAAAAGATTGGATGGTCACATTCCATTGGATGAGAAAGAAGCAATTTAATTAAACTAAAAGTACGGTATAAGTCGCTCTTCATTTCAAGTCTTTGGGGAGAGAGACCATTTCTTTCATTAACACAAGTGCCACACTCTTGGCCGCTTGGCCGTTTGAACAAACCTGCTGGGGGACGTCTTTGTGGAGCCACAAATTGACAGGCTCTCTGGTTTCCAGGACGAGTTATCTGCTGCCTTCAGAACGCTGGCTAAAGCAAACCCATACGACTTTCATGCTTTATCTTAGAAAGTCATCTTCACCAATGCCTGAGAGTTATCATCTGGGCGACCGAGGACATCTCTTATTAGCAAGGCCTGAGGTCAAGACAGCAGTGGGTTGATGCATCCCTTGTCTCCCAAACATCGAGTAGTGACAGACAAAATGTGAGCTGAGAAAGAGAAGGCTGTGAGCATGGACGGGCTTGGAAGCCCAGCACTGGGAGCAGAAGGACGCTGAAGGCACGGAGTGGGAAGTCACACCACCTGCCAGGGGTCTGGGTCGGGGCTGGGGGCTGGGGGCTAGGGGCTGGCGGTGGCGGGGGGGGGGTGGCAGGAACTGAAAGTGCTCTCTGTGAGTGGGGACCCAGAGCTGGGCCCACTGTGCTGCAAATGTATGGCTTCCAAAGCAGAAAACAGAAAGGGGTGGGGGTGGAGGGGACAGTGGTTGTTTATATAGTGCTACCTATGTGCACCAAGGCCTGTCTGTGCTACTTTACCTCTGCCATCCTTACTGCACCCTGTGGAGCTGGTACTGGTACTATTCCCATTTCACAGACGAGGAAACTGAGGCATAGGAAATTTGAGTGACTTGCCCAAGGCCACCCAGCTAGTAGGTAGAGAAACCAGGATTCCTATCTGGCTCCGGAAGCCCTCCCCTTCACCACCACGCTGTGCTATTTGTAAGGAGGAAAAGTAAAGAGAGAGAGAGAAAGAGACAAAAGCAGGCAAGAAAGAAAACCGAAAGGACAGAAGACACAGAGGAGACACCAGCAGCTTGCCCAAAGTCACACAGCGGTGAGAGCGGAGCTGGGATCCGAGCCCAGTGCTCTCTGATTCCATCACATCAAAATGACTTCAAAAGGAAATGAAAGCCAGTTGAAGGGGAGACTCAATTAACCTTCAGTGGAGTCTTGCTCAACCTCAAATTTTTATTATTTCTTCATATTCTGAGACAAATTAGCCACAGAAGACCAGGCTTTGTTGAGGTGGGGACCAAAAAGCAAAGTCTCCAGCCACATCACAAGGCACTTGACCTTTCCCGGGCTCGGCTGCCAACGGGAAAACATGGATGGAACAGACCAAAGATCCTAAATCAGCAGCCCAAGGGATTGCATTGTGTTTGACTAGCATTTTAAAAAATTAAGTTCATTAGCCACCAAGTTATAAACACCAGGGGACTTCAGATAAAAATCTGAATTTCTGGTTTCTCTTGAAAAAAAAAAAACAAAACAAAACTAGAAGATATGACAATACTGAGCTTGTGTTCCCACTTGAGAACAAGGGATGGAGCTGAGAGGGGGCCGCCCCCTCCAGACAGGGCCTGCGATCTCCGCACTGCCACAGTCCCCACCACTCCCTATCATGGCCCCCAACACTGACACCCTCCCCCCCCCCCATGGTGCTGGAGTGGTTCCTGTGGCCATCCAAATACAGGACCCTTGGAGAAACCTGTGTTAAGATCCCTCTGGCCCTGGATAAGTCACTGAATATTCAAAACATACACTCATCGGAATATGTATAAATAATAAATTCACAGAAAAACTTACGGAACGACAGAGTGATACATAAGAAGTGATGCATTTTGTTGTTATTCACACGGATGTTTATCTATCTTGACTTTTTCCACAAACTATTTGAGGAGGTTTCAACAAAGTGCTGAATGGAAATGCATGTAGAACAACCGAGATATGTGGCAGAGGGCTTCTTTTTTGCTTCCCAAAGGTCTCTCCTTTTCCCTAGTAACAGAGACCAGTAAAATGAGCCTGCCTTGCTGGAAAAAACTGTAGATCCCAGCTGCCCTTGCAGGCAGGTGAGTCCATGTGACTAAATTCTAACCAATTCTGAAGGTGCTGGTCTGATTTCTCTGAAGCCTCCTTAAAAGGCAGGAGGTTAACTCTTCTTCCACCCTTTTCCCTTCATGTATCCCAGGAATGCAAACGATGTGACTGCAACCCCAGCAGCCATCTTGGGCCATGAAGTGACCTTAAGGTTGCTCTAGGAGCCACATTTAAGAGGACGGCAGAGTAGAAAGACAGAACCCTGGGGTCCCTGATGATTTCATGGGGCCACCATGTCAGACCTAGACTGCCTACCTCTGGGCTTCTTTTATGGGAGAGAATAATCCCTCGCATGTTTAAGCCATTGTTACTTCTAGACTTTTCTAGTTTGCAATTTTTTAAAAAGATATTTATTTATTTATTTGAGAGAGAGAGAGCGTGCAAGTGGGGAGAGGAGCAGAGGAAGAGGGACAAGCAGACTCCGCACTGAGTGTGGAGCCCAATGTGGGGCTTGACCCGAGATCACAACCCAAGCTGAAACCAAGAGATGGATGCTTAACTGACTGAGCCACCCAGGCGCCCCTCGTCTGCAATTTCTAAAAATACAGAAGCAAATACTATATACTCAAATCTTTCTGGATGCTACAATCACTGGGTCATTAGAGTATAGGTAATTTTTCTTTTTTTTTCTTTTCCAAAATTCATAATAATAATATTCTCAGAGAAAAGCCTTAAGATAGCAATTAATAAAATCTAAGAAGGGGGGTGCCTGGGTGGCTCAGTCGGTTAAGTGGCTGCCTTTGGCTCAGGTCATGATCCCAGGGTCCTGGGATCGAGCCCCGCATCAGGCTCCCTGCTCAGGGGGGAGCCTGCTTCTCCCTCTCCTGCTCCCCCTGCTTGTGCTCTCGCTCTCTCTCTGTCAAATAAAAAAATAAAATCTTTAAAAAAAAAATCTAAGAAGGTATTACGAACATCTAGACAAGAAAAATACCTCTGTCAACACACACAAGAATTATGGATGTGAGTAAGCCTAGAACGGACCTGAGCTTTCTGACTACAAGAGCAAAGAGGGGAACCCCAGTCAAACCCCTGGTTCTCCAAAGTGGAAAGAAAGGTACTGTGTACTGTGCTCTTATCCCACAAAGCGAGACAGATAAGAAGGGGAAGCAGGGCTTTTCTGACACAGAATCACTAAAAAAACAAAAATAAAAACAAGAACCTTGTGGGACTTTATATAAGGGGACCTTGAGTGATGTGATAGGCAAGGTCCTCCTACAACGTTTTTAATAGCAAATGCAGTAGAAAATTAATTTCCTCAACCCTCAAAAAATGCCAAGAGTTTTGAATGGAATTCAGCTCAGTGAAGGCAATCCTATGAGAGATTTGTAATTATTATGGTCCAAAGATGCACCCTTGATCCCAAAGTCCCAAGAAGCAGGGCAGTTCTACCACATGTCCCCAGGGCTACCTCCCTTGAACTTCAGTGGCTCAAGGACCCGGCAACCTACTGTGTGCCTAGCACTATGCTAAACATTGTGCTGGACCACAATGAAATAGAATTCTCATTTTACCTAGGGAGAAAAGAAGTTAACCTTTTTAAAAATTTTTATTTTAATTTCAGTATAGTTAACATACAGTGTGATATTAGTTTCAGGTGTACAATATAGTGATTCAACACTTCCACACAACACCCGGTGCTCATCACGACAAGTGCCCTCCTTCGTCCCCATCCCCTATTTCACCCATCCAGCCGCCCACCTCCCTGCTGGTCACCATCAGTGTGGTCTCTACAGTTAAGAATCTGTTTCTTGGTTTGTCTCTCTCTTTTTTTCTCCTTTGTTCATTTGTTTTGTTTCTTAAATTCCACATGAGCGAAGTCAAATGTTATTTGTGTTTCTCTGACTGACCTTTCACTTAGCATAATACTCTCTAGCTCCCTCCATGTTGTTGCAAGTGGCCAGAGTTCATTCTTTTTGATGGCTGAGTAATATTTCAGTGTGTGTGTGTGTGTGTGTGTGTGTGTGTGTGTGTGTGTGTGTGTGTGTGTGTGTATATACCACAGGTTCTTTATCCATTCATCTACTGATGGACATTTGGGCTGTTTCCGTATCTTGGCTATTATAAATAATGCTGCAGTAAACAAAGGGGTGCATGTATCCCTTTGAATTAGTATTTTTGTATTTTGGGGGTAAATACTCAGTAGTGCGATTACTGGAGTGTAGGGTAGTTCCATTCTTAACTTTTTGTGGAACCTCCATACTGTTTTCCATAGTGGCTCCACCAGTTTGCATTCCCACCAATAGTGCATGAGGGTTCGAAAAGAAGTTTATCTTAAGGCTCTCTATACTTTAGAAACTTGGGGACAAGAATAAATTCGTCTAGGAAAAAATTAAGCAGGGAAAGACTCATGGAGAAGCTAGATCTACAACTGGGACTTGAGTATAGGATTTAGAAGAAGCACGTTTAAGTGTGAGAGTGCATGTGCATGTGCACTTACCGTTTATATCAATTATATATAAATACATATTTAATACACATATTAAATCCATATATATACGTGTGTGTGTGTGTGTGTGCGCGTGTGTGTATAAAACCAGGCATTAGTGAATTGGCAATTTCAGAACAAAACCCTTGACATTCATTTTAATTTATCTTGCAGCATTTGATTTTATGGGGTTCTCTCTTTCCAAGTTTGACCTGCCACAAAATATTAATATTCTGAACTTCTTCCAGACATAACAAAGTAAGCTGCCATTGTACTATTTTGTGTGCCCCCTCACCCTTTTCTGGGCAGGCAAAATCCGGTGAATAGGAACATCAGGCAGCCCAGGTGGGGAAAAGAAGGCACACAGAATAGCCGGAGGGCTGGGTGTGTGCAAGACAGAAAGGAAGCATCGCCCAACCCCCACCCCACTTCCACCTCCTTGAAAGGAAGGGCTAGGGCTGGGCTCACTGCATACCAGAGAGCCACACACCTCCCCTTCTCCCACCGGGCATTTTATGAGTGCATTTACTCATAAAATGCTGTAATTGATAGTTAAAATTCTGTGTGTCGGCTCTACATTAACAAGGCAACCTAAGGTGCAAGGGGCCACAAAATGCCCACCCGTGTAGGATCTTTCAGTAGTGCCTCAGTCTCTAGGATGCCCTTGACTAGTCTTTCCACCACCGCGAGGGCCCAGGCTTCTCACCGCTCTCCCATGGCTAAGGGTGTTATTTTGAGATGGACACACAGATGCAGGGAGAGATGGGGGCCCCTGGGCTGGGAGAAGCTCCAACCTTGGGGTTCTGAGACCTGGGTCCTAGCGCCCGCTCTGCTCCTTCCTAGCCAGTGACCTTGAATAAGTCACTTAACCCTAAGCACCTCATCCGTAAAATGAGAGGATTAGGTTAGAAGCAGATGATGCCAAAGGTCTCCTACGGCTTGAAATTTCTGAGATTCTAGGGATAGAATTGCAGTCCTTGGCTAAATAGCACAGGAAAATCTCTCTGTGCTCTGTAACAAGAGACAGCCCCCGCCTCCCAGCTTACTCTGTGGACCATTAACAACAAAACTCCCAAGAAGGACACCCCTCATGACCTTTGTTCTTCCTTCAAGTAAGTTAAACAGTTATACATTTTCAGCTGTGCCATTTATGCCCATGATTCTGTCATATTCCTTCCACCTGCATGGGTGAGCGATGGTTTCAGCCTCAGAATATTAGTGTTCACTGACAACACAAAACTTAAAGTGAGGAAAGAAAGAAAAAACCAAGCAGAGACCTCAAACATGGAAAATTCATTACATCGTGTAGTGGGATGCATAGTGTCCCCCCTCCCCCCGCCCTTCACGTCCGCCTGGGATCTGTGAATGTGACCTCCTTTGGAAATCAGTCCTTGGCAGATGTAATTAAGTTAAGATGGGGTCACACTGTTTAGAGTCAGCCCTAACCCCAGGACTGGTGTCCTTGTAAGGGCCGGGAAGTTTAGACACAGAGACACAGACATGCAGGGAAGACCTTTTAAAGGTAGAAGTGGAGACTGGAGTGGAGCATCGCCGGGACAAGGAATGCCAAACATTGCCAGCAACCAAGTGAAATTAGGAACAAAGGCCCGGAACAGACTGTCCCTCCAAGCCCTCGGGAAGGAACCCACCTTGACGACACCTTGATTTCAGGCTTGCTCAGAGCTGTGAGAGAATATGCCCCAATTGCCTCTCAGGACTCAGTAATTTCCCACCTCTGTCCTTCCAGGCTGAAGAGACCCTCTGCCATGTCCTCTTGAAAGGTTCCTTGTTACCCAGACAAGCTCCAGCCAATTCAGATCCAAAGCAGCTAACTGACATGAACACTCACGGGCTACTTATTAACACAATACAAATGGGATTCTGTGCACAAATATTTATCGGCGTGGCTTCTTTGCCTCTGTGATTTAGCTGTCAGACCACCCTTTCCTCTCCTAGTACCAGTGACTTATGGAAACCCCGAGACAGAGACATCTGGGGAGGGGGTGTCTCCTTCCCTTGCAACCCAAGGGACCTGACGAATGAGCTCCAGTACTTCTGTGGGTCCCACGGTAAATACCTCTTAAGGAAAACCAAACCGAACCAAACTCCTAAAGAATTTCTCTCTTCCTATTCCACTCTGGTGTGGATGGGGATTTCGTTTAGGTCCAGGTCCTGCACTGAGTTGGCCCAGTATCAGATCCTGGCCCCACCAGTTACGGAGCTTGTCCTTGGGCCTCATCCGAATGTGTTGATACAGAGATGGGATTTTATAACACTCCTCAGGTACGGTGAGTGCCCCCAAATACTAGCTGTACCATCACCACTACTAAGCTCTCCTCCAGTTTTCCTTAGTAAACTCCTCCATCTGGCAGAAGTTACCCCAAAAGACATTCTTTCCTACCAGACACAGAGGTACTGTGAGGGGTTACTTCACCAACAACAAGTAACTGGCTGGCTGACTGGGTGGGCCTCCTCTAACAAGTCTGCAATTACCCCCAGAACACACTCTTCCTGATTCTTCTAATGGGGAACGATGTTGAACTTAGTGAATCACTGGATAGTAAGTGTTCTTCACCAAGTTCTGTTAACAGTTCCAAGACGTGTTCTTGTTTCTGTGCTAAAAGGGGTTCCAGCAGTGCACAGCCCAGAGCCCTCTCTCTCCTGCCGGGGGGGGGGGTCCGTCCTTTCCCACCAAAGGGCTGTCCCCTCACCCCTACCCCCTTCCTGCAGGTAAACCTACTCTTTTTTTTTTTTTTTTTTTTTGAAACAGGTAAACCTACTCTTGCCTGGCTTGGATCTGCTGACACACCTCTTCAGTGCCCTGAAATAAGACCCTAGGCCAGCACCGGAAGCCTCGGACAGGCTCTGCTCCTCCCAACGGCCCCGTGAGTAGTGTCAGAAGGACAGCGGAAGGCCACAGCACACTGCCGATGAAAACCTCACCTCACCCCAATCCGTGAGCTTTGTTGGTGGCAGCTTAGGAAAAAAACGCCGTTGACCCTAGATGGAGGCAACATGACATCTTTGAGGAGAAAGCCGGGAGGAAGAGGGCCAGTCTCTCCCCCCACTTTATCTGCCATTTCACTAAAGAAGTCACAGCAGTTAGAGAAGAAAAAATAAAATAAAAATGAAAAGCAACTCCCTAGCAGGAGAGAAACAAGCGCAGAGCAGATGCTAGGAGAAAGCCCAGCCAACCCCTCACTGCCACAGGGCAGGGACGCGTCAGAGGCATGGCCGGAAGGCGCCAAGGGACATCCCGGGCTACCCAGAACCGAGCCCTTCTGACAGCTGGGCCGCCTCAGGCCCTGTTCTCGCTCACAGTGAGCTTTCAGTGCCCTGGGTGAGCCCCTCTGCTGGCAGCTCACAGAACCACCTCGGCATGTGCAGGCTGTGCCAGGCCTGCCTGTTCTCCCCAGGAGGGTTCTGTTGGAGGAGTCCCCAGGGTGACCGCCTCAAGCCCGAAGTGATGGAGGGCCCTGGCAATGACACGGCCAATCCTGTTTCCAACAGACACCACGAGAAGCTTATTTATTTCTGAATATCGAGCACTACGGACCTCGACTAGATCTCCTTCAGCAGATCAGACTGGGTGGCCGCCGGCATGCGGTCTGATGGCACCGGGGAAGTGGCCGAGGGGAGGGAGGCGAGAAGGCGCCTTGGTGATCTGGCACAACAGCTCTTACAAATCAGGTGCTACAAAATGAAGGGACTGTCCGAAGTCACACACAATTTGATAAAGAGAAGGGGAGGAATCCACAGATAACTAAATACATGTATGCTCACTTTGTTCTCAGTTGCGGCCACAATTCAGGCCTTGAGATCGCCTCTCTGGGGGAGCTCACTCGTGTGTTAGCTGTTTAATTTAACCATAGTCTTCCACCAAATCATAGGGTCGCATACTCAACCTGCTGAAATTTCGGAAAATGTCCTACAGGTTCCTAGTAAGAGGAAAGTTACCCTATGCGAGCAAATGTAAACCTCACATTTAAATGTCAGGAATGGCTGCTAACCCACGAGTTTTCCCAAAAGAAAATCACTAACCTAAAAATAGCTGGAGATTGAGTCACAGTTAAGCACGTACGTTTAACTTAGCACTTTTACAGGCCCTGACTCAGACACAGAAAGGAGGCTGGCCTCTGCCCTTAGTGAGCAGCCCTGCTGGAACAGTGCTGTGCTTCCCACTGGACACAAAGAGGTTAATAAAGCACTTAGGAAAATCACCAGCAAAATTGTTTTCTCTACCACAGAGAAACCATTCAATCCTTACCTGAGAACAAACAAAAAAATCGTAAGCCGGGTGTTTCCTTTATGGAGAGCCTAGAATTTTCTAAAAGGACAGGCACTTTAATGAAGATATTTGATCGCTGTACACATTGTGTTAAAACGCCTATACTGTAGGGCGCCTAGGTGGCTTGGTGGGTTAAGTGTCTGACTCTAGATCTCAGCTCAGGTCTTGATCTGAGGGTCATGAGTTAAAAAACAAAAGAAAACAAAACTTACACTGTAAGTAAATTCCGTAATATCAAAAGCAAATCTCAGTTTGCCAGAACCCAAGAAACCTAAGCGCCCAGTTTCCTGGAATTTTTAAGAGAAGGGTACAATTGAAGAGAAGAGCCTCTCCAGATTTACTGCACAAAAGAAATTTCCTGGGCATGTCCTGGGAACAGTACGGCTCCCGCCCAGTCTTCTAGGTCTGCAAACAAACTACCAGGAGGAGACTGGAGGAAATGGTGGGAGGGCAAGACCTAGTTCGTGCCTGGCACAGCCCTTGATGCTGAAGAGGGAAGTTTCACCCAGAGCTAAAACAGGACACTTACAAGCTACCCTCAGAGAGAAAACGAAAGTAACTGGGAATCCCTATTTCTGACCAGTCTGGTTTCCCAAGGCCCCCAGGGCCAGAGCAGAGCATGGCTGTGTGGCTAAGACATCCAGAGGGCACACCCCACGATGAAAGCATCACACATGCAGCCCACGGTACCTCTGGCATGTGCCCTTCACCACGCAAGTGTCAAGAAGTAGACGTGTGAGAAGACCTGACCAGCAGGTCAAGGCCTCTGCCCCTCCCCAAGGGAGAGAGACTTGGCCCGCCGGGCTAGCTCGCCAGCCCTCCAGCTCCTCTGGGATCTGGGGCTCTCTGATGATGAATTCTGTCAGTTGTGGGGGCAAGAGCTCCTCTCCGGGCTCAGCCACCAGACCCTTCAACCCAGGCCTAGAAAGCAGGAAAGGTTCTGGGCTCTTTGCCCTTCCAAGACCACGAAGGTTCGGGAGGCAAGGGTACACAATGTGCATGGCATTTTAAGGCATGCTTTACTTTTTTCTGTCTTATAAGTACCTCGGACTCTGCGAGTAGAAACAGGACCTCCTGCCAGCTTAGGGCAGCAGGCTTAAAGGTCACATGGAGTCCACGTGACAAATGCCCAGGTCTCAGAAGATAAACTCCACTGGTTAAATGCTACTATGAAGGACCACACTCAGGCCCTTCCCTTGGGCTAAAAATGAAAGAAAGGATATTGTGAGATAATCACCACCTGGGGGTACTAAATAAGGCAGCCCCAACACTGGGCCTCCATGGAGGCCCTAGCTAGCACCGGCCATCAGTCCTGCTCTTTCCGGGCACTCAACGGAGCCTCGTCCCCAGCCTCTGGGTCACCACCACCATTCCGGCTGTGAGAAGGGGGAAGGGATCCCATTTGTGTCTCCACACCAGTGGCTTCCAGGGGCATCTGGAGTTATTCTCTCCTCTAAACACGCTGCGCTGTGCAACTCTGGGCAGATCACTTGCCCTTTCTCGGGATTTTGGAGTTTACCCTAGGAGCCCATGTGCTATAACCAAACAACAGGTTTTAGAATCGGAGGACCTGGGTTTGAGTTCAGATTCTGCCAAATGACTTTGGGCGACCCTAGGTGAATTATCTAAGCTTTATGAAAGTTTGCTTTTTCTTCTATGAAATGGGAGGGGGGTGAGGGTTTACAAAATTACAGGTTATTAAGGGGAAGTAATTAATGAAATTATGTAGGTTAAAAAAAAAGCTTTATGGTTATGAAATACCCACAGATATACTCAAGATGAAGTTTGTAAAATGCCTTGAGCTTTTTAGAGGGAAGCTGCCTTATTAAATATTTCAAGATTATAAAAATGTTAGTTTTAAAGCAATAGCTAGGGACTTTAAACACATGAAGAGCTGGAATTGGTCCCCCAGGCTGTCTTGAGTTTGGCTTTATCAGATCCTTCACTGATGACACTGAAATAGCTAGAAAAGTTAATTTCAAAAGCTCTAAGACAGAAAGGGTTGATATATCTTGAGGTCTCTGCTAAATAGATTGCTTTTTGAAGTAAACAGACAGAAGTGGGCTCACACCCTCACATATTCTGTCTCCTCGTTCATCCAACACAAACATCTCGCTGTTGTTCCCGGCCTCCCCCAGTCTTGCCTCCTCCTTGGGAAGCAAGCTTTCTCAGCCTTTTTTAAGGCCCAAAGGCAAGTCCCAACTGCTACCCCTTACCCCAGCGGTCTCCCCCTCTGGTTTTTGTCTGCATCAGCCTGTATTTTACCTGTATCAGCCACGCATCTGCTTGGAGTCCACCTCAGTCTACCTCCACCCAACGCCACAGGAGAAATCTGTACAATACTGCGTACCACAAGGCCGGTGTGTCTCAGCCACTGGCTCACTTTATGGGGGGTTCCTCCTCTCCTGGGCTTCCCCCATGCACACGTCTCCTGAGAGGAGGAACTAGCCATCAAGGAAGATTCTTTCATCAGAAATGAGGGAACTGCTTCTCCATAATTGGGAAAGAGAGTGATCCCATTTCTCAAAAATTGATTTACCTGTATAAATTGGAAGCACACTCGGATAAAGCGGTTTAAGTAAAGAGGACAGAACTGTCCCCTCTCCCCCAAAAAGTGTGTCAATACCACAGGGCTGAGGAGGATGTTATGCAAATCCACACCCCTCTACTGACCTTCCACCTTGCTCCCCAAGGGTACCAAAAGCATTAGCTTCATTCTAAGCTCAGTGAGGACTATGAAGTAAGTATAATACATGGTATCTATGAAATAATTGGGAAATAGTGCAACTCCACGCATATTTTAAGTACAGAATCCTACAGTGCCAACTACAAATACTAGAGGAATTCAAACAAAGGAAGCAGAAGGAAGGAGGTGGGCTCAGATAGCTAGGGAGCCACGGGAAGAGACGGGACACGAGAGAAGGTAAGAAGCAGGGTTGGGGTGCAGACATCAGGCTGGGCTCCCAGGCTGAGCTAGCTGAGGCCCAAGAATGCTGGACAGTCAGGAGACAGGCAGACAGGGCAGGAGGGACGGGTTTGGGAGCAGAGGGAGTGAGTCATTGTGGAATGAAGCTTTAGGGCTTTACTTACGATGAGAAGATAGCACCACACCTATATGGCCCTGGCTGTGCGTGTGGCGCAGGCACACTGAGGGTCTGCGTGCACGTGGCAGGAGGTGTGAGAAGCCTTTATTTGTAACCCAATCCATGGGACGTTGGACGAGCGTTGTCATTTGCCGTTTGAATATCACTGCAAGCCCTCAGTGGCATCCAAATCGTTTTTCTTTCTTTTTTTTTTTAAATATAGTTAACACAAAATGTTACCAGGCAAATAGTTTTGTACGACCTGCTGAACTGTATAGGAATCTTCATTTTGGGGGTCCATCCCCTTAAGGCCCTAAAAATCATTCCATTTCCCATCTTTGCATTTTGCAAACACACTTTCATAACTAAAAAATTTCATAACTAGCCTCATCTCTCCATAAAAGTAATGATTCATATTCCTTTTGTCTCTGTTGGGAATTCTGGTCCATGCCCTTCTCATTCAATCCTCGTGTAAATTCTACACAAGTTTAAATGTAATGGTGATGTAAATGAGCACACAGTGGGGCGCTCTGTACATATTTATTGGCCAAGTCCGTGGGAAGGCTTAACGCATCACCATTCTGATTTCTTGAGCAGAATTTTCTCACGAGGAGATTATTACATTAGGCTGAAAGGTACAGGTCTTTGTGAGTACCTGCCACACTACTGTGGAGCAAAAGAAAAAGCTCAAAGCGACCTGGGCTGTCAGCAGCTTTGGGATAATTTAAAGAACATCTTGGAGTTCAGGCAAATAATTAGCCATCTAAATCAAAGTTTCCTCCTTTCCATCACTCAGAGAAGCTACTGTGTGATACCATATTTCTTTTACCATTTCCCCTTGTTTGTCTAAAGCATATCTTAGCAGGTCCAAAGAGCTATACATTAATCTACTTCAAAAACTGCTCACACATAAAGAAAGAGAATTCAAAGCCCAAACAGGCTGTTTTAGGTAGCAGAAGGAAGGAAAGGCACCCAAAGAAAAGGTAGACAGAAAGCTACCCGTTGATTGTTGGCAATCAGCTAAATACTGAAATACCACTAGAAGACTCAAATTTCTGCTAACTTCCTCCAAAACAACCAATGCAACAAAAGTGTCTATGGTATTTTCCAACACACATGAGCTTATGACATAATCCAGAAAATATAAATTTGAATACAATTAATCCTAGGTTAACCTAGATTGAAATGTTGGTGGAATTTTTTTTTAAAGATTTTATTTATTTATTTGCGAGAGAGAGAGAGAGAGAGAGAGAGAGCACAAGCAGGGGGAACAAAAGAGGGAGAAAGAAGCAGTCTCTCCACTGAGCAGAAAGCTCGATGCGGGACTCGATCCCAGGACCGTGGGATGATGACCTGAGCCGAAGGCAGATGCTTAACCCACTGAGCCACCCAGGCGCCCTGAAATGTTGGTGGAATTGTAACATGGGGATCCTTTCTGGCATCTAAGGAAAATGGAAAAATCCCTCCTCAAATATCTATGGTATCTGAAACAAGTCTATGTAAATAGGTCAGAACAAATGTTGTTGCAAAGATTTCTACTTCATCAAGATGCTTTCTCTGGGTGTGCATGATGTCAGGGTAGTGAGGCCACTCACAACAGGGTAGAGAGAGTCACAGGCTTTGGGGACAGACGGACCTGGCCGGAAGGGCAACTGTCCCATTTACTGATGGTGTGACTTTGGGCAAGCCTCTTAATCTCTCTGCACCTCAGTTTCCTTACCCATGAAATGGGGGTAACAAGAATGTCTTGCTATTACAATAAAAATTAAAAACGCAAACACAGTGATAACTTGGCAGTGGTGTCCTCACCAGAGAAGGCAGAGAAGGGGCTGGCTTCATCCAACAAGGCTGGAGAATTGCAGTCCAGAGCCACAGGTTCGGGGCGTCCAACCTGGTTAGTCCAGCTCCCAGACTTGCCTGTGAGTGATCACGACCGATCCAATCTAACCATCTCCTCTGGGGGGACAAGTGAGTGCCACATGTACACACTCCTGTCCCCATTCCAGACCATGAGCTTCTCGTCAGCCACCCAGAGAAAAGATTAAATCTGCAAACCATAGGTTAGGATTTGAAGACCCTCATCTCGGGACCTACTAGTAGCTCCGGCTGGTGCTATTAAGTCACTGTATCTTGAAAATGAAGGGGCAGAACAAGGTGATAGGAAAAATGCCTATTTGTGTAACCCTACAGTTTATCAAATGCTTGTCATTTAAATACATTACCTCAGTTATTCCTCAAACATGTCACGAAATGCCCTGAAGTTGACAGTAGAGACGATTGTTTACAAAGTGCATCATCAGACATTACCTCGTTTAGTATTCGCAATAGTTCTGTGAGTTATTAATGCATGTAAGGAAACTGAGGCCCAGGGTGGGTGCCAGTCCGTGGGTAAGGCTCTAGGAATACAAAGAGAGAGGCGAGGCACCTACCCATCTCAGAAGCCCTTCGTGGAGCTGGGTGGATCCTGACTACCCAGCCCCATCGATGGATGCTCTCTGAGGCCTCTCCCATTCAAAGAGAGCCTTTAAAAAAAAAAATCTGCATTCCTCTTAGAAGCTCCTTGGTGGCAAAGATAAGATTTCTCTGGCAACATCCAGCTTTCTATGTAGAGTCAATAAAAAGACTGATGAGTGATATTAATGATAGACCCGAGAAAGGGGCTGTGTTTTCCAAATTGGGGAAAATATCCTTCACTATAAGCTATGTGGCATTTCCCACAATCTTACTATTTAGAAGGGCACATTTTTCAATGTCATTGACAAGAGAGGGTGACTGCTTTATTTACATGATCAGAATAGAGAAGAGCATCGCAGCCAAGTTATCTGGAGGCTGAGAAGCTAAAGTCCATGGTGGGAACACAGTTCAGGCCACACAGGGAGCTAGCTGTGAGGACCTGGAAGCTCAGCAGGCATTGATGGATAGTGGCCTCGGGGCCAAGCATGGGCCAGTGGTGGGGAAGAGGGTGTGCAGGCCCCACGGAAGGGCTGGATGGCAGAGGCCCAGCAGAGGGAGGGCTTGATAAATGTTTGCTGTACAAATGAAAGCCTCCGGTACAATCACACGCTCCTAAGAAAACTATGTTTCCCTCAATTTTTAGTGAGAATAATGTCATAATTAGATACCTGAGAGTGTTAATAGGATGAAGCACAATGTATGTGGAAATTTGCTAAAACACATCACTCCACAGTAAGTGAACAAAGCAAGGATGAAGACAACATGCACAAAATGCTGCCAGTCATATAAAAAAGAAAGAGGAGCGCCTGGGTGGCTCAGTCGGTTGAGTGTCCGACTCCCGATTTTGGCTCAGGTCATGATCTCAGGGTCATAAGATCGAGCCTCTCATCGGGTGTGGAGCCTGTTTGGGATTCTCTCTCTCTCCCTCTGCCCCTTCCCTGCCTGCTAGCACTCTCTCTCTCAAAGTAATAATAATAACAATAATGATAATATAACCTTTAAAAAAAGAAGAAAAGCATTTCTGACATTTTAAAACAATCGGAAATTTGAACAGCTAGTTCAAATTTGATTAGATAGTTATAGTAAAGAATCACTGTTACTTTTTAAAGTGTAAGAATAGTATTATAATCATGTTTAATAAAGGGATCCTTATTTTTAGGTGGTATCATGGAAATATTTATAGATACAACATGACGTTTGGGATCTACTTCCAAATTAATGTGGGCTAGGGAGTGGCTAGGAGAACAGAGGAGTCAGGAGGGGTCATGAGCTGATCACTGTTGAAACAGGTGATGGGTACATGGGCGTTCACTATATGATTCTATTTCTGTATATCTTTCAAATTCCCATAACCAAAGCTAATGAATGAATGAATGATTATTTAGCTACATTACAAAGAGTCTCCCATAGTCACTGAGGTTCAAGTGCACACCCAACTTCAGCAATAGTCAAGACTCCTTTGTCCTTGGGACGATTATGGTAAATAATAGTCACTCATGGCAAATAGTCGCAGGTTGCTCCCACTACAGCGTGCAGGTCATGCAAATCTCAATAGAAAATGAACTCCAAAGTTAACTCCAAAATTAAACAAGCCAAAAGAATGAAAGAAATTACTTCTGGAGGGCTCCCTTCTATCAGCGTAGACACTTAGTGTCAGCTGCATGTACAAACAGGCTCTTATTAAGGCAGGACACCAATGACGCAAACTAACTCTTCATTTCCACTCAGTATTTCCAAAGTGCTCAGCACACAGAAAGGAGCTGCTCACGACACAAATCTGACTGGAAACCTCTGCTCCACAGAGTGTAGGGTTCCTACACTGGGGTTTTTTAAACTCAGGTGCTAGATGGCCCCCTCTGAGGGGGAAAAAAAAATAGTCCTTCCAGATCCCCTGAGGGCTTTTTATACAATTCTTAAATTTAAGTTGAGTTACTTCTATTCAATTATGATTTATCATACTATTTCTTAAAATGTACAAACATAAAACTCGGTATAAATTTCGTTCCGCACTTTTACAATGATGGGGACCAAGACAAACGTACGAATAAATACGAATAATATTATTCAAACAGTAAAGGTCAGATTAACTACATTAATATAAGGAGGCTGATGCCATTTTTTAAAAACTTTTTGTTTCTTTATTTTTTTAATTTATTTTTTAAGATTTTATTTATTTATTTGACAGAGAGAGACACAGCGAGAGAAGGAACATAAGCAGGGGGAGAGGCAGAGGGAGAAGCAGGCTCCCTGCTGAGCAGGGAACCCGATGTGGGCCTCGATCCCAGGACCCTGGGATCATGACCTGAGCCGAAGGCAGACGCTTAACGACTGAGCCACGCAGGCGCCCTTGTTTCTTTATTTTTAAGTAATCTCTACACCCCATGTGGGGCTCAAACTCACGACTCCGAGATCGAGAGGTGCAAGCTCTTCCACTGAACCAGCCAGGGAACCCTGACGCCATTTTTCAGACCTGAAATCCCGCGACCATGGCACCGTGTTCCTTCCCCGTCCTGGGCAGGTCCTGTGGCTGAGCACCAGGCACCACGTGACGACTGCATCCTCGGGTCCCTTCCTCTCTGCTGGGAGGCCCGCTGCACCCTTCAGCGGCACAGGGCTCTGCGCTATCCCTTGGCCGCCCCTGATGCTACTCATCTTCTCCACGCTAAGTCCTCCTGTACTTTTCTCTGTAGCAGTTTACCTGGCTCCAACTCAGGAGAAATTCATACACAACTGGGGGGCATGGAGGCTGTGTGGCTGGACCCAGATATAATGAGGTTATCCCAATGATCTAGGACAGGCTTTTGAAAATATTTCCAACTATTGTTAACATGAAAACCAAAAAGTCTGAATGTCCTTAATTTAAGGAGAACCCAAGGGATCTCTAGGAAATATCCTTGACTTGGGATGGAATGGCACGGTGCTACTGGAGTAGAGCAAAAAGTGCCATGGGGATGCAGATGAGAAGTCACAGTCTATCTCAGAAATAATATGAGGCACCACCTGACATAGTAAATTGAGAATTTAATAAGTTTAAGCATATGCTTCAAAATACCGACGTGTAAGTACACCGGAGGGTCTCAATTCCAATGAGTGGCTGGGGTCCCATCCCAGCCTCCCCCTCTCCTTGTCCTTAAGAACCACAGCATGACGCCTTGGACATGAACAAATCAAGACCCCCGGTGCATTGGCTCATATCACTCTAAGGTGCTACAACTGCGGATCAACACTGTGTGGTCCATATCACCTGAAAACACTGGACACAAACCCACAGCAGACCATGCTGCAAGTAGGCCAGCTGGGCCGCATGAATGGCCTGGGGTCCCAGCGAGAGACCAGCTGGCACTGCTTAAGGAACCCGGACAAGTAGAAACCTTCTTGAACAGAATCCTCTTCTTCAGCACCCCGCCCCCCGCCCCCGCCCCCGCCCCACAACGCCATGATTCCATCTCCACCAGCTCAACCTTTTGATTGATCTAAATCTGTTCTGTTTACAAGGTTGCTCTTTATCCTGGGACATTGACCTTCCCACATTTTTGGTGTTAAAATATCTTTTCTCGACAGATGGCAACAACAGGGGTGGCTGGCTAGCTCAGTCAGTGGAGCGTGTGACTCTGGATCTCGAGGTCGTGAGTTCAAGCTCCACATTGGGCCCAGGACTTACTTAAAAATAAACAAACAAGGGGCGCCTGGGTGGCTCAGTCGGCTAAGCATCTGACTTGATTTCAGCTCAGGCCATGATCTCTGGGTTGTGAGATCCAGCCCTGCGTCGGGCTCCGTGCTCAGCACAGAGTCTGCTTGTCCCTCCTCTCTTGCTCCTCTCTCTCTAAAATAAATAGGATCTTATAAAAACAAACAAACAGATAAATAAAAAGATGGCAACACAGGAGATGACAGGGCTTTTTTATTTCCTTCTCTGAAAAGATGAAAATTTGGCGATCCTATGTTGGACTTCCTGCCTTGTTTTTTATGCTCTGACATGACTAAGGGAACAGTACATGAATAGATGTTTGGACTGATTGTGCACAAATGGGGCGATTTTCAAAGCTTTTACCCCCGGGAGACTGGAAAAGGCATAACTGATAAGGCCACCTCCCTCTCCTATCACATAGCACAGTATCTACGGTGCAACTGGTTGATAATGTGGACGCCCAGTACTGAGCAAAGATTAGAAAGCAATGACTCCTGATTAGACTGGTGGACTAAGACCTTAGTGGTTCAGTTCAATTTCAAGGTGACTCTAAATTAGACTCGGGGGTAAATGAAAGCATGATGAAGATTAAGGCACATTTGAAGAAAAGAGGGCAACAGAACACCAGGCAAGATCTGGGAGCCACAGAAGACCACAGGCCGTGTTTAATTCTGTGCAGTTATAAAACACATAAGTGCAGTCATAGAAAATCCAAGTATGAAGAACCCCAAAACTCTCTTCTTCAAGTCACCGTCAGAGAAAGTTTGGCCAGGCCATATCAGGTTCACACCTTGGAAATGATAAAGTGGTTTAGAGAATTTGGGAAACACTCCTAAGAACAACCAAAATTACATTCCCAAATGCTGGTTTAGGAAAGATACTTCACAGAGGTGCAGGCAGGAGAGCTGGTCTTTCCTGGAGAAAAGAGGTGGGGCACTGAACAAAGCTACCCAAACAGGAAGGCCAGTGGTGAGGTGCGGGGTTCCTTCTGGATGCTCCGGGGTGAGGACCACCAGAGCCAGTGCCGTGGTACAGGAGCCAGGGTTGGATGTGACAGGGGTGCTGAAATGTGTATCAGGAAGGCCAGAAGCCTTCTGGAGACCAGAGAAAACACAGCAAGCTTTCCCTGGAAATTCCAGCACATTCTGCGCAGAGGGCAAGGTGAAGGGCACAAGGTCCACTGCTCCTCATTCTCCAACGCTCCCATTCTCCCTCCCTAGGATGACCTTTAAGAGAAGCGCTCCACCTCACCTGGCCTCTTCTCAGGCTTAGAGCGATGGGATGTAGAGAAGAAACATAGTTGCCCGTAAATATCCAGAAAATGCTTTAGGATCTCCACGGGAGGCTGCTGCCTAAGTAAGACTGGTTCTTAGCATCCTTAGAAACGG
Organism: Eumetopias jubatus; assembly: GCF_037043125.1. Lineage (NCBI taxonomy): Eukaryota > Metazoa > Chordata > Mammalia > Carnivora > Otariidae > Eumetopias > Eumetopias jubatus. The sequence continues at coordinate 123,847,487 of NW_028274813.1, forward strand.
AAAGGAGACATCTAAAATAGACCACCTTCATAAAAAATGACACTGGAGCTCTCTTTCCATACTGCCAAGAAATATTAAGTGAAAAAAAAAGCAAGGTTCCAAATAGCACGGATAGTATGCTACCATGTGTGTGAAAGGGAAGGGGATAATCGTGATGAATTTGCTAATGGCTGTATATAATGTCCTGGCTGTGCATGGAACACCCCTGGAGGAGAAGAAATCAGTATCGCTGATCGTCTCTTAAGGAAACAGAAGTAGGTAGCAGGAGTCAGGGGTGGATGGAGATGTGTTTACCGTCTCGCCTTTTGTGCCTTTCGAACGTTTTCGTTCATTGTATAAATGCATTACCCATTTTTAAAAATTTAAGTAAAAATATTAAAAATGTGTTCAATGTAAAGGAAAAACAAAACAGTCCTTATGCAGCAAACGGAACGCACAGCTGTTTTCCTAGTGCAAACCAGATGTTCTGTTTGTTGAACTTAATGAACCTCTACTTAAAGGCAACAAAAGAAAATCAGAAACAGGGCAAACCCAAGGTATCGATGTTCCAGTTCTCTAGTAGGCTCTTCACCTGTCTGCTACTTCACTGTTACAAAAGATGGGAGCGCCTGGGTGGCTCAGATGGTTAAACGCCTGCCTTCAGCTCAGGTCATGATCCCAGAGTCCTGGGATCGGGTCCCGCATCGGGCTCCCTGCTCCTTGGGAGCCTGCTTCTCCCTTTGCCTCTCTCTCTCTCTCTCTCTCTCTGTCTGTCTCTCATGAATAAATAAATAAAATCTTAAAAAAAAAACGATGGGAAGAGGAGGCCTTGCTAATGGGGTCCAGCGCCCAAGCTTCATGGATAACGACAGGCCTGATCACCTGTCCACACCAGCCATTTTATAAAAAGAAAATGTTTAATCCCAAAAACATGATGCCTTAGAACCAAGACAACAAAAATAAATATGCAGATATGAAAAATGATCCTTCGGGGAGATGATGTCAGCATGCACACAGTGTCGACACAAAAATAGCAGCACAAGGGTTAAAAATGTCCATGCATGGACAAAGAGATTGGAACACGGAAAGCTGCTACATAAAATTCTCAAGCCAGACCACATCCAGAGGCAGCCTGAACCCCTAGGGCTCTGTTCCTGGGGACAGTTTAGTCCAAAATGGAACAGGAAGGCTTCAACACCCCATGCTCGAGTCATCCACACTCTCGAATTGGTCAAGGAGTACTCAAAACCCACACTGCAATAAACACCAGAATACTGCTAGCAGAAGATCATAGCAGAAATTCTGCCACACGAAATTCTATTACTTTGGAAGTCTCCCTGCTAGGGTTTTTCAAAGAATCGGGATTTAGGCAAAAAATAAGACCGATTCCACCCCTGTCTCCCATAGGACCAAAGAAGACTATCTTGTGTTCTGGGCAGAGGGGAACCACTAGACTCTTTGTGGGCTCTGTTGGAGATGACCAGGAGAAAGGTTTAAGTGGAAGAATTAAGGAATAACAGCAAACGAGAAGCCTTTCGCCAAGATGTTATGGAGAAGAAAGCGAGGTAGAGAGAAAGGGGCCCATATTAACACACAAAGAAACTAAAACAATTATTCTAAGATGGCCGAGCTCTATAGAATGTCCGGAAACAAAACCCCAAAACTCAGAATCAACTCTTAAAAAGATTCCAATCAATGAATCTGATAATCTTTGGTACATCCTAGAAAACTCATAAAAACAGAGACGGGAAAACCAAAGGTGACCGGATTCCTGCCGGCAAATAAAGGTGACAGGTATCTTCCAATTCAAAGGGAACTGGCTGGCAAACCAAGAGAAAGTTTATCAAAACCATGAAGACAATAAAGGAAATGACGCTGAACGGAAAAAAGAGAAGAAAGGGAACTTTTCTAACTACAGGGAGAGGAAAAACTGTTCCATTGTACTTGCCATCCCGTTTATTTCAAGCTCGAGAAGAGAACAGAAAAACCGGTGAAGCTACATTACCAGCAGAAATCAGTCACACACTTGTGTTCCTGCCAGGCAACGCAGCGCTGCTGGTGCTCCCCCTGCTTGAATGACTAAGTAACTTGCTTAAATGCATTTGACACACGATCCTTGAACTTCCAAAAAGCACTTAATACAGTGGCTCATGAAATCTTAATCTAAAAATGTTCATCCATTTATAATCAAGCTGCATCACACTGACAAATGGGCAGGAGGGCCAAACAGAGGGAACTGATATTCGGAAGGATGCTGTGAAGAACTGTATTATCAGGGACTTTGTTTATCACTTTGAAGGATTTCTCTCCATCTTTTTAAAGAGAATAAGAGAGATTTGTCGCCTAAAAGCAGTGTAATTAGAAGGAGCGGACTAACAGAGAAAATGAATGATACGACTTTTTTAAAATGCAGGGTGACTTAGAAAACCCCACAGACATTTATGCGACAATGAAATCTGGAATATGGTTAATGAATTGGGGGCAGGAGACAGGAAAAAAAAAATTAGTTCCTGATAGAAAATACTGCGTGGTAGATATGGGGAAAAAAAAAAGGCATAAAAAGGCAACAGAACATCGTATTTCGCAAATCGATAGTGGTTACTATGTGCCAGGCACTGTTCTAAATGCTTCAGATATAGTAACTCATGTAATCCTCAAAACAACCTTCCAATCTAAGTACCGTCATTATTCCTGTTTGATAGATGAGCAAACAGATGCATGGAAAGGTTAGCTAACTTGCCAAAGGTTACAGCTTGTAAGAAGTAAGGCTAGGATTCCAATCCGGGCACTCACACCAAAATCTGTGCTCCTAAACTGTCTGGACCCCTCTAGAATTTATAGACCGAGAGTGCAAGTAAAACACAAGTCATGCACTGGCTAACTCCAGGGTCAACAGACCATCCTTTAGTCATGGCTCTGCAATGACCAGTCAGCCCTGTGACCTCTGCGGGCTTTAGTTTCCTCACCTGTGCATTGAAAAGACAGATTAGGTGAGCTCTAACTAAGGGATCGTCAGCTCTAAAACGCCCCCAAGTCCACGTGCTGACCATCCACAGTCTATGACCTGGTCTGCTTTCTAACTGGTTATTCAAAGATTAATTCATCCTGAAACAAGCAGCAAGTTATGTTCAGGTTCTTTCTCTGCCTCCTGACCTTCAGAAGATTACTATGTCCTCTCCATTCAGGAAAATGACAGGGAGTAATGAAAGGGGTACTGTATGATTTCTCCTTTGGACTCGACTTAACGCGGTTGTAACGAAACGGCCCTGGAAAAGTTCTGGGCGCAGAGCACATTAACTGTGCCAAACCTACAGTCTCCAAGGCCCCCTCTCTTGAGCCTGTTCTTGGAACCTGCCCTTGGATGTGGTTACTGGAATGCAGGTGAAACTGACCCACTGGAGGAGGGGGGGAACCAAAAGAGAGGAAGTGGGGGGAGATCAAGAAATGCAGTCCAGGCTTGTTCTAATTACAGAGTTTCATGATGGCTAAATAAACCTTATCTTCTTGGTATACTCCATTCTCTTTGCTGACACCCACTCTTCAGAGTTGAGACCACAAAATTTTGAGACCACAAAATCCATTATGGTGAATTCAACAGCCAGTTCCCAACTAACAGACGCCCAGAAATATCCTTCTCAAGCTAGGCATTAAAGGTCACCCAGAGTGCATCTGAGTGGAGAAGGGCCTTACAGGTGGGTCATGCAGCCCTCCTTTTTAGAGTCTTTTCTAAGCATCCCTGACAGGTGGCTGTCATCTGGCCTCTGCCTGGACACTTCCAAGGTCGAGGCACCGGCTGCCTCGCTGGGCAGGCAGCGGCTTGCACTGCTGGACAGCTCTCTGTGGGTAAAGCCCACGAAGCGCCTAGAACAGTCTTTGGCGTGGGGCCAAGCTGAATAAGTGCGCCTCCGACTGGGTCAAAAGCTGCCTCCTTTACAACTTGAACCTATGGGTCCTTGGTGCTCCCCTGGAGCCCTGAAACGCGTAGGCCCCCCGGATACCTGGAGCTGTAATCAGGCCCCTCGGCCCTCTCCTTCCAGGTGCGGATCCCAGACCTCTATCACCAGGCCTGGGTCGGCAGACCCCCTCCCCAGACCCCAGAGGTCCCAAGAGTGAGCACCGATGGAGGGATGGCCGGCAGGGAGGCCGCAGTCAGGGATGTCCCCATCCTCGGTACCCGAGGTAGGAGGGGACAAAGGGCTTTCAGAAAGGCGTACCCCACCCGCTGCGGTCCAGGCTGCCTCCCTCCCCGCCACTGGGCGAGCCGGCCCTGGGGACCCCTGCGGCGCCAGGTGACAGGCCCGGGAGGATCAGAGGCGCAGGCAGGCGGCGCGATGGGCCGAGCCACCACGGGGACCTCGGGGCTCAGGGGTTTGGCCCGACGGATACCGGGCGCGATCCCGGCTTAGCGGAGTTCGCTCGGCCGTGGCTTTACCTGCGCGTGGTTGACTACCGCGGCCCGGCTTTGCCCCCAGCCCGGTTCCTGCAGCTCCGCGGCTGCCGGCGGCGCTCATGGAAATGCAGCCGGAACCCCTGGCCAGCGCAGCTCCCGCCGCTACCGGCCCCGCCCAAGCAACTGCCGCCACGCCCCTGACGACCGTTTCTGCCACGCCCCTGACACGGAACCCGCCCGCTCATTGGGCGGCCCAGCCGTTGCTCTACGAGCCCCGCGAGCTCGTTGCACCCGGCTGGTTGCTCATTGGTCAGTGGAGCTGCTCCTCAGAGTGGAGGCGGAACCGTCGGCGAAGAAGCCCTCCACAATTGGTTAGCTTTGACGTCTTTAGCCCGTGGGCTGAGACGCTATTGGATAAGGCCGGCCCGGAGGGGGCGGGGAAAAGGGAGGGGGGCTAAAGGTTGGGTCGTGTTTGATGTTGATGGGGGCGGGGTGCGGAGAGGGAGGCAATTGTGACTGCGAGCTTGTTTTGGGGGCTGGGTAAGGTCAGGTGTCTTGTGAAGTTGAGAGAAGGGAGGCCGATTAGGTAGCTCAGCTGCGGAGGCTGCCGGCTCCAGGCCGACCCACTAACACCCGTAGCCCAGAATACAGCGCACAACACCGGTCGTGACCGGGAGAGAGGAGGGGGGGATAGTGAGTCACCGAGCCGCCTGGAGAGGAAAGGATGTGGAGACAGCAGCCTCTGTATCCTTCCAGCTGGGTTAGGGTGATGGGGACATGCCGGGCAGTGTGGACCACCTGTCACTGTCCCACTGCCCTTCCAGCTCTCAAGATGACCCTAGCCCCGTGGGAGGCAGCTGGAGGAAAGGAGCCTTTAGAGTCAGACCTGTTGACTCAAGACTGGTTGCGTGGTCTGAGGAAGTCACTTAAGCTTTCTGATTTCTTTGGCAACTGGGAATAATAGTAGTTGACAAGGAGATTTAAATAAACCTGGTAAGCACTCAGCAGGCATGTAATCAAGACCGGTTCCCCACCCATTCACCTCCATGAGTCCGTGGAACTTGGCCCAGTTCTAAAATTCTATTCTATGAGCCTGAAACTGCTTTTGCAGTGGCATGTGCTTTACCAAGAATAGAACACTTGATGGCTTGAAATGCAACCCCTTTTAAGGGTGGACGAGGCCACCCTGCCAGAGCACCGTAGGGCTGGAAGAGAGAGAGCAGGGGATGAGGTGGGAGAGGAGCCTTTAAGTGAGAGAAGGGAAGTGGTATTTGTAGCAATGTTACATTTTTTCCAGAACATGTCAGGACTATGACAAGGAAAAATGGAACTTTCCTCCTCCTGTTCAGCCTTCCAAGTGTCCAGTGGCTCAAGTTTCATGGAGGATGACCAAATAGCCCATAGAAGGGTGATCAGCACTGAGGCAGAAACCACTGCATAAAATCTTTCAGGGACTCCTGAAGTCCAGTCCCCATTCTGAAGGCATGGAAGTCCTAGAGTGTGCACAGAGCTAGCCTCTTTGGCCTGAATTTAGCCTCAGACCCTTTGGGTCTGCCTTTGAGAGAACCCACACCCACGGTGTTCCAGGGTGAAGGAGAAGAAAGAATCCTTTGCCAATGCTGTATTTTTCAGTCAGTTGCCACCTTACCTAAAAAAAAAAAAAAAAAAAAGTCACACGTCAGTACTAATTTATTCCTCTATATTGTCTTCCAGCTTGGAAAAGAAAAACCCAGGCTTCAGTAGGACCCCCAGGGTTCTGGCTCTTGCATTAACACAGCTTGGGCTACCAGAAAAGAGCTTTAGACCTGTTGCCAGTTGCGTGTGTGTACAGTACTTGGGCGATGCACAGGCGGGTGGGGGGCACCTGGGCGGCTCAGTCAGTTAAGCTTCGGATTCCTGATTTCGGCTCAGGTCATGATCTCAGGGTCATGAGGTCTGGCTCTGGGCTGGGCATGGAGCCTGCTTAAAATTCTCTCTTGGTCTCCCTATGCGCCCCCGTCTAAAAAACAAAAATGCACAGAATGAGCCCACTTAAGAACCTTTCTCTAAGGTGATAGTTTTTTAAGTCCCTCAGAAGTGGAGATCACAGAATTCAGGGTTTGTTTTCATATACACTTTATTTTTTAAATAGTTTTAGATTCGGGGCGCCTGGCTGGCTCAGTTGGAAGAGCATGCAATTCTTGATCTTGGGGTTGTGTGTTCGAGCCCCACATTGGGTATAGAGATTAAGTAAATAAAATTAAATAAATAAACAAATAAATAAATAGTTTCAGATTCACAGCAAAAATTGGGTAGAAAGTACAGAAAGTTCCCATTTATCCATCCCCCCAACACAGGCAGGATTATTTTTTTTTAAGGTTTTATTTATGTCAGAGAGAGCGAGCACGTGAGTGGGAAGAAGGACAGAAGGAAAATGACAGAATCTCTAACAGACTCTGAGCTGAACACAGAGCCCAAGGTGGGGCTCGATCTCACAACCCTGAGATCATGACCTGAGCTGAAATCAAGAGTCAGATGCTCAACCGACTGAACCACCCAGGTGCCCAGGATTATTATTTTTTAAAGATTTATTTACTTATTTGAGAGTGTGTGAGCATGCACGTACAAGTGGGGGGAGAGGGAGGGAGAGAGAGAATCTCAAGCAGACTCCCCGTTGAGTGTGGAGCAGATATGGGGCTCAATCCCACAACCCCAAGATCATGACCTGAGCCAAAACCGAGAGTCAGACGCTCAACCAACTGAGCCACCCAGATGCCCCACAGGCAGGATTTTCTTACTAGCAATATCTACCAGCTGGTGAAACTTTTCCTTTAGAATATCCTTACTAAAAGAGGGTTCCCAGGACTGAGTTAAGGTTTTTGAGACTAGACCTCATCACCATAATCAGTGAGAGGGAAGTCGAAAGGATGTGGCTGAAAAAACAGTGCTAACCTGGACGCTCATGAAATTTTTCAGAGGGCCTGAGAGCACCCGCTCTCAGGAGTCAAAGATTGCTACATTCTTGTCACACCCAGTGCTGCCTATGTAAAGTCTAGGAAGGGAGGTCAGAGTTCTCCCTGGCCAGACTTCCTGGCTAGCTACTCATTGATAATGGAGATGAAATTTGTTTGGAAGTTCTAAGTCCCAGTATGCAATAATTGCATGAGGACAAACTATGATGAAATTCAAGGGTTTGGCTTGTTTTGTTATTAGAAAAAGCTTCCCACTGGCTATTTAAAACAGTGATGAATAGCAAGTTTATGTTTTAGGCTGCTTCTTTAAACCTACATGTGAAGTTGTCTATAAAAAATGCATAGGGTGATTTTATGCCCAGGAGAGTCTTGGGTTATCCCTCTTGCCCTGGAAAATTTTTAATAGTGCCCCCCTTTCATCTCAAATGGTCTCAGTTTAGATGATAAATGATACGGTAGTACTTACATACATAGGACCTAGCACTGAAAATGCTCATAAAACGCACTCACACACACACACAGGTGAAAAGCTGTTCCAGCCTTATAATCAGATACAGAGTATCAGACAGGTGTTTGGCTAAAGATGACTTCTTCGTCACCATGCATTCCTCTTCTTGACGTCATCCTTAATTACAGTAATAAAAATTGAGTTCCTCATGCTATCAACTCAAAAGGAGTCAATAAAACTTGCGCATTAAGTAAGTGCATCACACACTCTTTCCTGCATAATTTCATGTTACTGAGCTATTTTAAAACTGTTTACATCCTACCAGAGATCCCTATTTTATTTTTCCATATATGGAATTAATTAACAAGAGAGTAAATATTTTTACTGCAAAGGACATAGAATATGAATGAGATAGACAAAACAGTAAGCCAAAGTCCTATCTCAATATAGGACAAATACTTGAAGAGATACCAAAAAGACTGAGCAGTAAGCAATAGAGCATAATCAACATTGTGAACAATTATGCAGAGGAGGGAACAACTTCTTCTGATTTAGATTCTTAGAGATTTGAACTGGACCTTGAAATTGGGGTGGGGATGAGATGGTATTCCCAGCAGGTGAGGACAACAGAAACAGAGGCCTCTAAGTGGAAAAATACAAGTTGTTTTGTCTGGAGAAGAGTCCAAGTGGAGAATCAGCAGGAGAGAAGATGAAAAAGTAGATAGGGCTCGTGATAGATGGCAGTTAATGCCTCCATCTGAGTTCATGGCTTCATCTCAGCTGCCTGAGTATTTGGACTTCCTAGCACGGTCTATAGCATGCTCCAGGCATCTGCATCTCACCTTCATAATTTTGAACTTATCTCTTTATTACCTGGTTATTATTAATAGTTTCATTAAACTCACCCACTTTTTAAATTAAATACCTTCGGGCGCCTGGGTGGCTCAGTTGGTTAAGCGACTGCCTTCGGCTCAGGTCATGATCCTGGAGTCCCGGGATCGAGTCCCACATCCGGCTCCCTGCTCAGCAGGGAGTCTGCTTCTCCCTCTGACCCTCTTCCCTCTCATGCTCTCTATCTCTCATTCTCTCTCAAATAAATAAATAAAATCTTTAAAAAAAATAAATTAAATACCTTCTTCTGCCTCATACTAAATCAGTGGTTCTCAACTGGGGGCAAGTTCACCCCAACCCGGGACATTGACAATATCTGGAGGTGTTTTTTGGTTGTCACAACTGAAGAGAGTGCTGTTAGCATTTAGTGGGTAGAGGCCAGGGGTGTTGCTGGACAGGACAGCCCCCACAATGAAGAATCATCTGGCCCCAAATGCCAGTAGCGCTGAGGTGAGAAACCCTGCACACCTGAGCAATAATGTCTGTGATATTACAGGCTTGATGTGCTGGTTATATTTGGTTCTACTTTACATGGAAATAATGTCACAACTATTAAACTTTAAAATGTTCTTCCCTGTGCTACTTGATTCAAACAGATATTTGTACACCCACATTCACTGCAGCACTATCCACAATAGCCAAAATGTGCAAACAACCCAACTGTCCTTTGACGGATGAATGGATAAACAAAATGTAACATATGCATACTATGGAATATTGTCCAACCTTCAAAAGGAAGAAAATTCTGACCCATGCTCTACCATGAGTGAACCTTGAAGACATTACGCTAAGTGAAATAAGCCAGTCACAAAAGGACAAATGTTGCATGATTCCACTTATAGGAGGAACCTAGGGGAGTCACATTCATGGGGACAGAAAATAGAATAGTGGCTACCAGGGACTGGACGGGGGGTAATGGGTCGTTATGTAAAGGGTACAGAGTTTCTGTTTTGCAGGATGAAAAAGTTCTGGCGTTGGAGAGTGCTGATGGCTACACAATGATATGAATGTGCTTAATATCACTGATTGTACATTTAAAAGTGGGTGAGAGGGTCAACTTTATATTTTGTATATTCTACCACAATAAGAAACGTTAAGCTTTTTCTCAAGATCACCTGTGATATAGCTCAACCTGCTTTGAAAAACATGAGGCCTAGCTCACAG